>NC_079913.1:0-221209 GCF_024868665.1 Triplophysa rosa | reverse complement strand
GTGTGCGTGTGTGTGTGTGTGTCTCTGAACACCGCATATGAACAGACCTGTAAGAGTGTGTGTGTGTGTGGTCAGGTGTGAAAGTGTCGTCTGGACTCTGCACAGCTTGTTCAGATGTCGGGTCTCTGTGTTTATGCAGTCTTACGACTGGCATAGTGAAAAAATATGGCAGACCCAAAATAATCAGGCCATAAATATTTATACAAGTTAAAGCAACATAATCACTCAGAGCTCTTACCTGCCGCGAGTTTCCTTCTCTAATCATCAGACCAATGTCACACACACACTTCAAGATATTCACCGGAATAAAGAAAATAAACATTAACCGGTTTCTAGTCATTTATAATCTCAGGATGTGTAAGCTCATCTTCTGTAAATGTATTCCCCTTCCATCCCTGTGTAAATCATTTCTGAAACGCACATCACAGAGGAGGAGAAATGTGGAAGTCCAAACGCCGCACAGAAAATGGGTCAATACATTCCTTTCCCATTTATAAGTTCTGGGCGGCTCTTTGGTTTGGGCAAAAGGGAAAATGAAGGAGGAAAAAAAGAGAAGCGGTTCACTGAGGTGTTTAGGAGTGTGTGATGAAGACGGTCTGTGTTTAATTACTCTGTGTATGTGCGAATGCAGGAAGAACACACTCGTGTGTTTACAGATGGAGTCCATGAGAGGGCAGCACCCCGGGAGCACTGCGCGCAATTCTTCTGGAAGGTTTTCTTCAGTCAAGGTGGGGAGAAATGAATTAAAATCCTTCAGTCATGGGTTGTTTTAAGTCACGCTCGATCAAAAGTAATAATCCAGCGTGCCGATAAAAACTTGAAGGCTTAAGAGGAGGGTCATAGTTTTGCATATGTGCGTTTGGCCGGTAGGACGTCAGACTGGTTGCCATCATGAGTGAAATGAGGGAGAGATCTGAGAACTCAAAAATAACAAACTTGCTGCAGTTTTCAGTTATAGTTAGCGGATCTCTTCAGCTTCTTCCAGATGCCATCAGCATTCTAAGAGTAAAAATTGTTATTGTTCTGTTATCATCCAATGACTCCTTTACTCACGTTTTAATTTCAGGCATAATTCAATTTGTGTCATTTTACACTTAAAGCCAGTGTACACATCCACTCCACCACAAAAATAAAACAAACACGCGGCGATGGAAAAACAAAACAGAATTCACACAGTCGGCAGATCACCGAAATAAGTTTGTAATGTTTGTTTTTCAGCTTAGACGGGAGACTTTAGTAATAAGTACTTTATTTATTTAGTTTTCAGCTGTTTATGAGCTGAAGTGCATGACATCACACCTGCGGCTGGGCCTAATATAAGATGAGTCTCTAGATTTAGACTGGTGATGTATGGCAGACCCCTTGAATCAGTACGGGGGCTCTGATTGGCTCTAGTGCCTCATAATGGACGAGGACCACACAGCATCTCAGCTCTGAGTCTGCATGTCGCTGCTATTTCCTCTTGTAAATATTTTGTGCTGTTAGTGTGTGTGTGTGTGTGTGTGCGTGCGTGCGTGCGTGTGTGTGTGCGTGCGTGCGTGTGTGTGTGCGTGTGTGCGTGTGTGCGTGTGCAGCCCGAGGATGTTCTGGAATGGAACGCTGTGGTTTCACTGCTACTTTCATGTTGTTTAAATCTGTCTGCGTGTTTCAGGTATGCGTTCAATCGTGGGGATGAATCCTCGGTCTTATGGGAATCATTTTCTGCTGTAATTGGCAGAACGTGATGCATAACTTGGATTGGTGTTTACAGTACGTGACATGTTACGTGCACAAATGAGTTTTTGTATGACATGTTGGTAATGATGGTGTTAAACTTGATTGCTTTATGGGAGTTTTCGCAGCCATCTTAATGCTGTCGTACGGTTGAAAAAAGCACACAAGTTGGTGTATATAATGCAGAGTGAACACTGAGATTCATGAGCCCTGAAGGAGCACTAGATGATCACTGAACGCTCAAAGACCCTCTGAGGTGTCTTGAAATATGAAGCTTTGCCATCGTTTCCACTGACTGGAACAGGAAGTTAGGGCGCCAATAGCTTGTAGTAGGGCTGGGCGATATGGCAAAAAAGTAAACTCGATAGTTTTTTTCTATATTGATCGATAACGATATTTATTTCGATATAAATTTAATTAAAAACTGTATTTAATATAATCTATTTTAAATACAGTTTATTAACTAAAGTTAACCTTTAACCAGTTAAAATTCAAGTAAATTAATGCACTGTTGCAACACAGAGGATATTAGGCCATAAACAACATGTACCAGTTCATTCAGTCTCATTTTGACTCAATTGACTCGTTAAGTAAAAGGAGTGTTCATTCAGTACATTCAACCAATGAAAGGGCTCTGTTACTGTGTACTAGGGATGGGCGATATTATATCGTTTGCGATATACCGGTAGAAATTCCCCACACGATAGGAATTAGTCTTCCCGCGATATAAACGATAAATTCTAGTTGATGACGTCATCCCCTCTCTTTGTAGATATCTTTGTGAGACCCATTCACAGCTCACATGTGAAGTGAAAACGGGTATAGCGGAGGGCGGACGTGAAGCTGAGAAAGAGTTTGCACTAAAGCTCTAAATCTCGTTTAGGTTGGCACTGTAGATGCGTCCGAGTTAATGTTTAGTTTCACTTTCGTTTTATTTATTTAGTTTGTTAAGTATTCGTTGATAGTCATAATGCGTTACACCACAACATTTAGTTTGGCTAAAAGTATTTATTTAAACATTCGTTAGATGTTATGCGCGCGTGCGCAAATTGTTTAATATGATTTCTTGCCTGTTATATACAGGATGAACGGAGCGTCCCGTGCGCAGCTCGCGCCCACATGTGCTTTCATAGCGACACAGCGTGCACAGCACTGCTGCCTGTTTACATACAGTACTATGCAAGTTTGTATTACGTTATTTTAAATACATTTATGAGCGTATAAAAGCATGGATTATTTAATTAGATTTCTTTTTATCCGCATTTTTCTGTTCTCTTTCTGTAGCGCGAGTCATAGACAGATTCAGTGAATGTTGCTGTGAGAAGAGAAGGTTCACACAGTTCAAGAGAGAGTGATTGACAGCGTGATGCGATCGATCGTTTCCACCCAACAATAGTATATATACAGTTTTAGGTATGACATGATGTGTTTATTGAGTTTTAGTTCATTTAACTTTTCTTTACTACAACCTTTTGAAGTCGAATCTCACTATTATATTTTATATTTACAAAAATACTGTAGGTATATTTTAGGAGCTGTTTGATTTGGGGTAAGTTTTACTTTTTGATAATATTTGTTTTTCTGAGGGTCTAGACTACATGCAGCTACTATCACTTGACGCAAAAAACAGCGGTGGATGGCGTTATGGATATATCGTCATTTTTATCGTTATTGCAACAAATACCAGGAATTATCGTGATAGAGTTTTAGGGCCATATCGCCCATCCCTACTGTGTACATTCGAACGCTATTGGCTCAGCACCTGCGCACATACATAACGCTGCAATAATGTCTTGCTCGAGTAGTGGGATTCATTCAATGCATTCAGTGAACCTTAGTCTTTCAAAAAGACATCTCACATAAACTGTTGTACATTTCTTTAATCATGCAAGCATCTTGCATACAAGGTTCAATATTTTAATGTGCACACAAACTCGCTTCATTACATCTCTGATCTGTACAGGGCAGCGCTGGTTTGTTTCATAAGCACCAGCTCATGTTAGCAGATATGTTAACGATGGATATAAAAACGTTTGTGCTTGAGTTTCGAAGTAACTCGCTTTCAATTGCGCCTCATGTTTGTTTTGTTTAACCGGCGATTGCGAAAAAAATAAGACACTTGATAAACCGCGTGATGACAACTCGAGGTTAGTTTCACCTTTGTTTCCGCTTCCAGTCATGTTTTCCTCCTCATGTCGAGTTTTCGTTGCCAAGTGCAGTATGAAATGGACTTTGTACATTGATGCGCATGATAAAAGCTGCACGCTGACTGACTGTTGTTGCGTTTATTTCTGCGTTCTGTTAGACTGTAAGATTAATTCATATCGAGTCAAAATGACAATAGCTTATCATCGTTTTTGAAATACATTCTATCGCGATTCGATATGATATCGTTTATCGGCACAGCCCTAGCTTGTAGTTTACATCACAGGCTGGAACCTGATGAGATGCTGAAGTACACCGTGTGTCATTAAAATCATTCCACCAACTTCTGAATGTCTTCTAAATGTGACTTTTGATCATGTTTTGCAGCACATTAGTTTATAAATATCCTTAAAACGAACATATTCATACTAAATGCCAAGAAAAAATCTCTTTTCTCATCAAAACTTCAAATTCATCATTTTCAGTGATTTTCAGTTTCTTTATCATTACATCATTAGTCTTCCAAATCATGTGCGTGTGGGAAAACCCAACACAATCTTGTTGACATTTGGTAACTATTTCATGAATCTGAGTCTTATGTTCTTAATTTTTAATAATTATGTGCTTTTGTACGATTACATTACACAAATCTGGAACAAATGTGTTTTCCCATAATTATGGCAGTGGATAACAGAATATGACAAGGCTTTGTAAAGCTATACTCTGTAATCTCTGGACTGTGGACCTTTTCACATGAGCGTACAAAAAGCTGCTTCTGTCACAGAAAGCTTGAAAATGAGTGACTTTAAAGCGCTACAGAATCCTGATTCAGAATCTGAATGCTGTGTGTGAACAGCTCTTCACTATTATATGACTGACAGGTTCTGCCGAGGCTACAAAAGCTCTTGTTATTATGGCACACATCGTGATATGAATGTGTGAAAGGTGTTTAAATCTTTAACTATAATGAATGGTTTGTGGTTTCCTCTCATGTTAATGTTGGGTCCAACCGTGCATGTGCTTGAAGTTACAAAATCATCAAGTGCACACTGAAGAGATTTATGTTGTGTTAAGCTGCTAGGTGTAACTACCTTAGTGAATGTGAGAATGAATTATGACCTGTTAGTGGGCTGATGGACGCAGAGCTCATAAACCTGGTCAAATATGAGATGTGTATGTACAGTAACGGATTGACATGTTACCATTATATAGAAACCATCAGCTTCAGTTTTATTTTTTAACAGCCAAAATCTTTCCTACATTATGTAGGCACGCTGTTTTACACCTGCTCTTTGACACAATGATTTAATACTAATGTTAAATATGTTTCTTCTAGGGGTGTAACGATTCTCGGTAAAACATCGAACCGTTCGGTTCTCCTTCCACGGTTCGGAACGCACGTGCACCGCGATTACTCTGATGTCGCATCTATAATACAGTTTTGTGGGGAAAAGGCGCATAAATCACAGAGGGCTGCGTATATGCTTCCGATGAATAATAGCCTACGCTCCACGTGCGTTTTACGTGAGAGTATCTTACCAATCAGCTGTTAGTATGTACCTTTGTTGCTGACGTCACATCACCGTTCCTCGCGTGTACAGCTGCTGTTCAGCATGGCAAGCGAAGGGGATAAGCCGCAAATAGAGCCTCCTCCAGCTTCATACAAGTCTGCTGTCTGGGAACACTTTGGGTTTCCAATACGTTACAGCAGCGATGGTCACAAAAACGTGGACAAAACAGTCACAGTGTGTAAAATTTGTATGACGCGAGTGCCATACTCCCAAGGCAATACAACTAATATGACCGGACATTTAAGCCGTCATCACCCGCGTGTTGACAGCTCTCGAGCGCAGGTGAGACCGAAGCAGTTTCAGCAGCACACACTGCCTTCTGCGTTTAAACAGCCACTAAGCTCTCATTCTGACAAACACAAGACCATAACAAAAGCGCTTGGTGTTTTTATTGCAAAAGACATACAGCCATACTCCGTCGTTGACGATGCGGGATTCCAGCATTTGATTAAGACGCTTGAACCGCGTTACGAAATCCCTTCGCGTGCCCATTTCAGCAGCAAGATTATTCCTGAGTTGTATGATGAAACGCGGAGCAAAATTGAAAACAAACTGGCAAACGCAAAACATGTAGCTTTGACAACTGATAGCTGGACCTCCAGGGCAACTGAAAGCTACTTGACAGTTACTGCACATTATATTTCGGACTGGCAATTGGAGAGCGCTGTGTTACAAACATGCCCTCTTTTTGAAAACCACACAAGTAGTCATTTGGCTGATGCACTCATGAGCGCAGTGACAGACTGGAAGTTAGAGAGGCCTAATATCACCATTCCAGTCACTACAGATAATGCACGTAATATGGTGAATGCCATTAAAGAAGCAGCAGGACTAGGACCGCAAATTGGATGTTTTGCGCATATTCTGAACCTTGCAGCAAAGAAGGCAGTAGCACTTCAACAGATAAGCCGTCTGTTAGGTAAAGTCAGAAAAGTTGTAGCATTTTTTCATAAAAGCACAACAGCAGCTAATGCCCTGAAAGTCAAGCAGGAGATGTTGAATATACCTGCACACAAACTAATACATGACACCCCAACTCGCTGGAACACCATTTATGACATGATGGAGAGATATCTGGAGCAGCAGCCTGCCATCTACTCTGCCCTGATGGACAAAAATATTAAGAAGAACGTCAAGGACATTGCTGTGTTGTCTGACAGTGAACTGACACTGGCAGAGGAAATGATTCAACTGCTTAAACCCCTTAAGACAACCACCACTCTCTTAAGCACAGAAACAGCTCCCTCTCTCTCAATGGTCCTCCCTCTAAAGACAATGATACTAAAATCAATGGATCCTGCAGATCATGACAGTCCTGCCATAAAAGATGCCAAGGCAGCCATCAGTGAGGACTTAAAAAGCAGATACACAGATCCTGACCTTCAGGACTATCTCAACAGAGCATCATTCCTTGATCCAAGGTTTAAGTCTTTACCTAACCTGGATGCAGCCTTATGCTTAAATGTTTGCAGTGGGGTCATCAGGGAGATCATTGAACAACAGGTATTTTTGAATAAATAATATTTTATTAAACAAAATATATATACTATGTAAAAGTAGTTTGATAAAGTTTTTAAAGAAACATTTTAATTGCGTGAAAAATGTATTCTATGAACTATTATTAATTTAATATATTTGCAGGGTCAGCCTGTTGCAGCAGAAGCTGGGCCATCCGGAAGCCAGAATCCCCCTGAATCCCCACCCGTAAAGAAGTCTGCAATGTCCGAGCTTTTTGGAGATTTTTTTAGAGCACCTGACAAGACAAAGACTTTTGACAACATTGTAGAGGAGGAAGTAATGTCATACAAAGCAGAAGATTCCATTGACACAGATGCATATCCACTCGCATGGTGGGAGCTGCATGAGAGCAAGTACCCTCATGTTGCAAAACTTGCAAAACAATACCTTTGTGTCTGTGCAACATCAGTGCCAAGCGAGAGAGTGTTCTCCACTGCAGGAGACATTGTTTCTGCAAGCAGATCTCGACTTGCAACGGAAAATGTTAACAAACTGATCTTCTTGCAAAAAAACATGAAGATCTAAATTGACTAAAATAAAGAATAAAGAGTGACCCAGTGTTCTGACCTTCCAAATATTTTATGTTGGTTTTGAAATGCATTTATGTTAGTAGCCTACTTGAAGCACAATAATGCACATGTTCTTAAGTTAGAAGGTTGACTTTTGCAGGGGTAAGAAACTGCATCATTTTTTGTTTTGTAAAGAAACCTGTTTTTGACAGAAGATTTAAGTGTTTGTTACCTAATAAATACATAAAAATTATTGAATTTGACAGTAGCCATTTTTTCTTGAACACACCGAACCGAAACCGTGACCCTAAAACCGCAATTCAAACCGAACCGTGAGTACTCTGAACCGTTACACCCCTAGTTTCTTCATATTTTTTATGATTTTTGGCTTAATGCATTTGCTGGAGTTGACAAGTGATTTTGAACTTTGAATAAACTTGCACTTATTAATAATGTCACTTTATGTAACTTTCTGAATTCAACTTAAAGGAATGTTTCACCCTAATATTGGCTTGATCCCAGTAAACACACATTCTGTACCAGGGCTCTAGACTCATTTTTCCCACTGGTTGCACTGGTGCGACCCACTTTCTCAGTTTGTCGCACCAATTTACAATTTGGTCGCACCCTTTTTTATAGTAATCATAAAGATCTTGCATAATGACCTCAGTTGATCAATCTTTCTGTTAATTTTTCACTCTTGTCTTTTAAAATAGTCTGCTATGGACCACTTCATATTTGCGCGTTAACACTTGGAAGCCCAATAAATCCAAAATAAATGCAAAGAAATGTTGTATTTGTTATTTTATACAGTTATTATTTAGTTTTATATTCAAGTTATATATTGGCTATGAAATGATCTCACACAAATATAACCTGTCACTCTTCACAATCCTCATGTATTGCCCTCTTTGCAAAGAGCTGTAATTTTGCAACTGGCCTTTTTTATTTTTACCACATAAAATTAAATCAAATTAGCTAGCTCAAAACTCAAAAGTAACTCAGAACTAAATTATTATATATGTACTTTACTACACGTTGTCATAAATAAACTTTAAATACTAAATCTTACTAACCGCTCTTGTTAAAAGGTCTAAGCACGCTTGTGTTCTGAGGTGTTTTGAGTGACTGATTTGATGGGTTCAGACAGTGAGTCTCGACAGTGAGTTCAATGTTTGATATACGAGTTGTTTCAACAAAATAAATCTGTTCAAATGAGTCATCACGTCGTGAATCGGACATTAGCAGACATTGACGCACACCACTTGTCAGGGAAGAACAGGCAACGTGTTTTTGTGCACATTAACATTCAGGTAAAAATATTCTCAGAATGCGCCACGTGAAACATTGATTCTGACTTCCGACCTTGCTTTTGATTAAAGTGTGTGGGAGAGAGACAGGTCAGAAACCAACGCGTTCGACTTCATTAAGCGCTGTGCAGAATGATTGGCATATGACATCAATGTTCTGTGAGAGCGTTTTAAAAGCATATGGAGCAGAGTCTGTCCCACGATGCTTTTATGCCGTTCGGTCTGCGCAACACCGAATGAAGTCAAACACACGCTTTAGTTTGGAGACAGAGGGAGTGACGAGCACTCTTTCCTGCACTAATCACAAGCGCGTCATTCACCACTCATAAATCACATTAAATGTTCATACAAATCTTTGGGAGGGCAAAAATTCATTTTACGCACTCGCACCAATGCGACCCTGTGAAATTATATCTCGCACGTTATAAAAAACGGTCGCATTTGCGAGCATTTTGGTCGCAGTCTAGAGCCCTGTGTACTGATAAAAGACGTGTAGTAGTGGTGCAACGGATCACAAAACTCATAGCTCAGATTATTTTATGGATTTTGGTTCACAGATCGGATCAGCAAATGTAAATGCTCATCATAGTTTTCTTATTATAATATGAGCCGTTTAGAGACTTTTATAATAATGAAGTTGTGAAAATACCCTAAAGATATCAACGGATCAATTCAACAGAGAACCTTCTTTCTAAACAGTTAATATTTATCTTCTGGCCTATGCAAACATTTCAAAAAATGTAAAAGTATAACAAATAAATATGATATAAACGTGCAGTCAGAGTAAACCGCGGACAAATGGATCTCTAGAGATGATAAATGTGACTGGTGTGATGAGGTGGCGATCATGGAGGATCTCGACTGACTTTCTCTCGTCTTCTCAAATGCATTACTGAATGGGCGGTGCGTCAAAACTGCACATTTCAGGTTTTTTGGTGGATCGCTTATGGCGCATTGGATCGTGTCATTTGAGCTTTGACTCAACACAACATTACTTTAACTTTACAGCTAGCCTCACGCAGCGCTTTAAGTTCAAATATACACGAGAATGCGCTTTCATATTGTGCTCATCAAGATACTGGAGAGAGAGAGAGAGTGCATCCACGCTATAACTGTGTCTTACACTGTAATGAATAAACGTACATGCATTCCCATCCGTACGGATCAACTGTGATCCACTTCACCACTAATGTATAGACTGAATGCACTGTAAGTTACTTTAGATAAAAGCGTCTGCTAAATGTAATACATGTACAATGTTTCCAGTGGCGGAGCCAGACAATTTTCATAGGGGTGGCCAGACTGAGACCATAGCTCACACAGGGGTAGCACAGAAACTGATATCATCTTTTTTTTCCTATGTGGCAAGTCACTGTGGATCTAGTAGTGTTTCTTAGTCACTCACTCATTTACTTAAACAGGCAGTGATTGCCATGTAGAATTACATCATGAAGATCCACATAAGCTTTTTAATGTATTACTAAACTGATTTTAAAAAAAGATCTGAAACAGTGTGGCATTGCAGAAGGTGGTGTCTTTTTAATTGGTGATAAAGCTCACACCATAATGACAATTTACACGACATAAGAATATGCCAGAATGCACTTTTATCAAACAAACATTACAATATCACAGAACACACTCAAACTTACATAAGTCGTATTCTTCGGTTAAAATAATGACACTAATATGTCTTGATATCACATCAAAACCACATATTTGAAATAAGATTCTTGAAATGTTATCATTTAATGCAAACAGATACAAACAGTAACACTGCAGTAACTTCTGGATTGTGGTTGGCATCCTGTAACCTACCTTGACATCCACTTTGCAGAGCACACTCTGGGGGATCTACTCCACCATCACTGTCACTATCTGAATTGGCAGGTTGATCATCTGTTGGTAAAGACAGAAAAGTACAAATTGCCAGCATGCCAGATTTTAAGATAATTAACATTTCCCCCCCGCTGATATGGCTTTGAAAAGTAAATTGCACATCGGCTGTTGAAGGCAGAATCCTGTAAGTACTTCAGCTAATAAGGCAGGTGGTGTACTGTACCTGTATGTTCACTTCCATGAAGAGCAACAGATGAGCGCTGTCCTTCAGTGTCTAACTCTGTCTCATCACTGTCATCTCGCATCTCTCTCTCCACACCACTTTCCCTCCTCTCATTACTCGGCTTACTACACTGACTGACGAAGTAGGAAGTAATTTTCCTCTTCATTTTGCCTGAGAGGTGCAAAACCAAAATATAGTAACCTTAACATTATGGGCAAGCATTTCAAAAATATACCTTTGCAATACTTTGCATATTATCATTTGGCTGCCAAGTGCCAACAAAACATTTTAATTCCCTTTCAAGGATATGACACAGACAGACCACCACGCACCACCATTAAGCTAAATCAGCACTGAAAGTTGACTTTACTTTTAATGGCCTTCTACAACGCTCTTTTAAATGACACTGACACAGTGAAACTGTTTATATCTTGCGACTTTCATACTGCTAAGTTAACAGCCTAAATTAACTTGGCAAACTTTACCATGTCTGTTTCAACTTCAGCACGCCAGCCATAATATACATACATTTCAAACATAGTGAATAACTTAATTCTTCTTGTTAAATTACCTGTGACCTCTCGCGGCGGGAAACAGACAGTCCTCCTACTGCACGTGCAAAGTCCGCGAAAAACAACAACACTACTTCTTCTTCTGTAATTGTGTTGGTGGTTGAAATTCAAGTTGAGTGTATTACCGCCACCTTCAGTTTGGGTGGAGAAGTACTTGTTTGAGGTACGCTGTTGAAATGCGTCCATATGGGAACAACTGTGTACAGAAATGGTTCTGCAAAAAAGTTGCCGGCAAAGCGGTGGTGGAGGGTCCGGGGGGTGGCCAAAGATTAATTTATGGTGGCCTTGGCCACCATTGGCCACCCCCTGGCTCCGCCCCTGAGTGTTTCCCCTAGGTTTACGGCTTTGGGTGGGCTGCGGTCTCTATATTATTTTTGCGGCGGAGGTCCTGACAATACTTTTTTTAATAAATAATGTTAAATCACTCAATCTAATGTTTTATCAGGCCATTTACTTTATATTCTGATAGCCACAGTCTGTATGAAACACAGAAGGTCTGGTAACTGAGAACGTGTTGTAGGCTCTGGTGCTGAAGCGAAGTCCCTGTGGTCTATTTTGATATTTTAAAAAACTATTGACAACAAACTGAAATAAATATATCATGAGCAGGAGTACTTACAAAGTTACTAACAGCCTTTCCATGCCATTCATACTAGAACTGATTCTAAATATTCTTTCCAATGAAAACATGATTCACAATGAAATGCTCTTAACATGCTGATTATTTGTGCTATTAATATCATAAATGCTGTATGTAGATACAAGATGTTATGTTTTATAATCTGTCACTAACCTATATAGCAAAAAGTAAACTGACTGACAGCTAAAAATACTTTATTACTGCATTTTCCTTTACTTAAGCGTTACAGTAAAAGTGTCCATTTATTGACCCGCTCTTGGTGTCTGCAGGTCTTTACATGCGACGCGTCTTTGGCGGGAGAAGCAGCGCTCGCGGAGCGGAAAGGGTTCAAACGAAGCGCTTTTGGCGCTAAATAAAGATATTAGAGGATATAGCGGCAAAATATAATCAACATAAATGTCCCTGAGTGCGCGTGATGTGTGCATCTCAGTTATGTAGACGCGCTGCTCTATTTAAACCACAGAAATAGTCTGATGTTTTTAATGGTTCATTATGTCTTGCAGTCCGGATGGAAGGAAGGATAATCTGGGTGAAAACCTGTCATCCGGTGGTAACTGGACTGTTGCTCAGGGGCAGGGCATGCGTCTTTTCACCACCCTGGGAGCGTTTAAAAACGCAATTTTTTATCTGCTTTTCAGGTGTTTGATGCGACATATTTTCCCACACGCGCTCTCTGTCCGCTGGTGAAAGTTTGCTTACCTGTGTATGTGCGCGCATGTGTGTGTGTGTCTGTGTGTGCATGTGTGTGTGTGTGTGTGTGTTCATGTTTGTATATCCCGGTGGGGACCTGAACCTGAATACACACCAACACATGGGGACTCGTGTCACCGTGGGGACCAAAATTGAGGTCCTCATGGACAAAAAAGCTAATAAATTGTACAGAACAATATTTTTTACAAATCTAAAAATGCAAAAAGTGTTCTATGATCTTTAGGTTTAGGGATAGGGGATAGAATATACAGTTTGTACAGTATAAAAACATTACGCCTATGGACTGTCCCCACGGGGATAGTCAACCAAAGTGTGTGTATGTGTGAGTGTGTGCGCGTGCGTGTCTGTGTGTGTGTGTGTGTGTGTGTGCGCGCGCACGTGTCTGTGTGTGCATGTGTGTGTGTGTGTGTGCGCGCTCATCGGGTCGGAACTCGGTACAGAGAGCAGAGGGGAATTGTAAAGGCTCGACCACGTAGAAACAGAAATGACATGCCGCCATGTAAATAAGATAAATACCATAATGCTATTTAGTTTGTTTAGTACGAGAACAAGGTATAGACATGTTATATAGGAAACGTAACCTTAAATGACTTCTCTTGTGATCTAAATTAACTTGACCTTCAAGGGGGCGGGGCGCCCCCCTAAGGTAATGGTAGGGAAAACACTGCATGTAAATGTCTTTTTCTCTCCATAATCCCTAAAAAGTACTTTAAAAGAGATTCGTGACAGAAGTTGTTATAAATCTGATGTCAATATGAAGTTCTGGTTGTGATGGCGTTTGTGTGTCTGTGTAGACTCTTCTACATACGTGTGTGTGTCGAAATATAATCACACTCAGGAAAGAAAAGCATCATGCCAAATACTTGAGATAGTGTCTGAGACTGGAGTTGAACTGCCAGGATATTTCTCTTCATAACTGGAGGGATTAATGAATGCATCAGGAGAATGTAGAATTATTCCTTTCTGAATCTCTGATACAAGGTCTGTAGCCTAAAGATACCAGCTTCCTGCACATTTTTGGTAAGGAAACATAATTATTCCTTCAAAACCAAAAGAACCAGTTGAATTGGGACACTTCACCCCAAACTGAATCATTTACTCATCATCCTCATGTCGTGTCAAACCTGAATGAGTTTTTTTCTTCAGTGCAACACAAAAGAAGATATTTTGAAGTGTGTTGACAATCAAACAACACTGAACCCCATTGACTTCCATTCCATGAACCACTGAGACATTTCTCAAAATATCTTCTTTTGTGTTCCACTGAAGACTCCCATGCAGATTTTGACTGACCAACACAAATTCTGTACGTCCTCTAAGAGGCTCATTGGCTGCTCTTTCATAGCTCAGGACACTTCATGGATTCTCTGTTGTTTTCTTTAAATGTCAGCATTGTTCCAGATGTTGCTCCTAACATTCCTTGGACACAAATGAGTCAGATGTTGACACACAGTCAGAGCACAGAGCTATTAAGTGAATGTGGAGAGATCATTTGCTCTTGGATGAGAAATGTTTCGACTTTAGCAGCAGACACAGTTAAAAAACATCAACTCTCAGAGAAAAATATGAGATATTGACAAGATGTCCTTTTTGATGTTTTTTTCTGTCCTATGAGGTCGACCGGCAGGCGTGTGAAGTGTTCCTCAGCGTGTCACCCTGTTAGAAATGACGAGTGAACGGGGTTGAAGCGGGGAACTCTGGCCACAAGCTCGGTACCGCAGACCAAAATGACAGCGGTCATAACACGCCGCGCTGTCAGGAAACAAGACTTATGGCTTGGCCGGCCCATATAACTTTATAAATACAGCATGAAGGGAATCACTTTGGCTCATGGCTCTCGGACCTATATTTAGAAAGGTCTCGTTCTCGTTTAGGGCAGCTCTCCTTACATAGACAGAGGAAGTTCACAAATTCCACTGTTTGGTTATGAACCTTGACATTGCTGGACAGACGCTGGTGTGTGTGTGTCATCTGTCCTCCAAAATCATATTGGAGGAGAATTACAATGTTCCTTTAAGAGACGTCAGTGCTTCAAGTGTGTGCGTGCGTGTGTTTTTGTGTTTGTGCGTGTGTGTGTTTTTGTGTGTGTTTTTGTGTTTGTGCGTGTTTTTGTGTTTGTGTGTTTTTGTGTTTGTGCGTGCGTGTGTGCATGTGTGCGTGTGTGTGTCCGTGCGTGCGTGCGTGTGTGTGCGTGTTTGTGTGTGTGTGTTTTTGTTTGTGTGTTTTTTTGTGTGTGTGCGTGCGTGCGTGTGTGCGTGCGTGCGTGTGTTTGTGTGTGTGGCAGATCTGTTATGAAGCATTCCCACTTATAATCTATGAAGGCGCCTTGCTCTTGTTCCCCAGTGGCCGGGAGTTGGCACGGCTTTTGTCTGCCTCCCCAAAATATTGGCCCAATTAATCACCAGTAAGATATATGACACTACAAGCATGAGGAGAGAGAGAGCAGACATTAAAACACTTGTTCATTTGTTCTGCTATTCACTTTGCCAGAAATAAAACACAGAGTTGAGGGTCTTGAGAAAATCCTCTGTGATGGTCTCTGCCTTCACACACCTGGTGTCTTTTGGTTGGCACCCGCCAGTAATTGGCAATTACTATGCGTTTAGAATTAAAGCAAACACGAATAATTGGCAGGCGTTGAAGAAGACAGGGAGTCTGTGTGTGTGTGAGAGACAGAGCGAGAGAGAGACAGAGAGAGAGAGAGACACACAGAGAGACAGAGACAGAGAGAGAGACACACACACACACAGAGAGACAGAGAGCGAGACACACAGAGAGACAGAGACAGAGAGAGACACACACACACAGAGAGATAGAGAGAGACACACACACACAGAGAGACAGAGAGAGAGACACACAGAGAGACAGAGAGAGAGAGACACACAGAGAGACAGAGAAAGAGAGACACACAGAGAGACAGATAGAGAGAGACCCACAGAGAGACAGAGAGAGAGAGACACACAGAGAGACAGAAAGAGAGAGACACACAGAGAGACAGAGAGAGAGAGACACACAGAGAGACAGAGAAAGAGAGAGAGACACACAGAGAGACAGAGAAAGAGAGAGAGACACACAGAGAGACAGAGAAAGAGAGAGAGACACACAGAGAGACAGAGAAAGAGAGAGAGACACACAGAGAGACAGAGAAAGAGAGAGAGACACACAGAGAGACAGAGAAAGAGAGAGAGACACACAGAGAGACAGAGAAAGAGAGAGAGACACACAGAGAGACAGAGAAAGAGAGAGAGACACACAGAGAGACAGAGAAAGAGAGAGAGACACACAGAGAGACAGAGAAAGAGAGAGAGACACACAGAGAGACAGAGAAAGAGAGAGAGACACACAGAGAGACAGAGAAAGAGAGAGAGACACACAGAGAGACAGAGAAAGAGAGAGAGACACACAGAGAGACAGAGAAAGAGAGAGAGACACACAGAGAGACAGAGAAAGAGAGAGAGACACACAGAGAGACAGAGAAAGAGAGAGAGACACACAGAGAGACAGAGAAAGAGAGAGAGACACACAGAGAGACAGAGAAAGAGAGAGAGACACACAGAGAGACAGAGAAAGAGAGAGAGACACACAGAGAGACAGAGAAAGAGAGAGAGACACACAGAGAGACAGAGAAAGAGAGAGAGACACACAGAGAGACAGAGAAAGAGAGAGAGACACACAGAGAGACAGAGAAAGAGAGAGAGACACACAGAGAGACAGAGAAAGAGAGAGAGACACACAGAGAGACAGAGAAAGAGAGAGAGACACACAGAGAGACAGAGAAAGAGAGAGAGACACACAGAGAGACAGAGAAAGAGAGAGAGACACACAGAGAGACAGAGAAAGAGAGAGAGACACACAGAGAGACAGAGAAAGAGAGAGAGACAGAGAGACAGAGAAAGAGAGACCTCCCTCAAAAAAGAGAATTGAAGGAATCTGGCCAAAAACAGTCAGACTTACGGCTGTCTCAACGGTTCTGTGTCTCTGCTGTCTACAGTCATTTCCACTCAAAGAAATCAACTATAAAGCACATAACCAGCTCACAACTGTAGTGTTCCTGTAGCTCAACCGTTTTCCTTAAGATTCTTAAGAATGTTTGCTTCAGAAAAAGAAAAATAATAAACATAAATAGAGAAAAGTGTATCATTTGTACATTATAGTATATACAACAACACGGGTTCTGAAGCACTTCCTGTTTCACTTTTAACACTACACAAACATTGACAATCAACAGAACATTTACAACTGAATTAAAACGTCAAAGAAACATCCGAAGGCTTAGTTATATATGTGAATAAAAACTCAATGTTGATTACATCATGAGAAATGATCTGAATGTAAATGCTAAAGAGGAGAGAATAATGTAAGCTGTACAGACGAGGGTATAATACGGTGTGTAGTGTTGTGTGTTCGCAGTGAAAGCGGGAAAACAGGAACACACATATGAGTGAGTGTCAGAATGATGAGAGATTATTTTGCGGGAGGACTTACTAATAACCCACATCAGACTCATGCGGCGCTTCAGACAAAACTCAAGCCGCAGCTTAGACCGCTCGGCCATGTTTACAGCGAAGTCTGAGCGGCAGTGACACCAGCGAGCACTGGAATTCCCCGACACCAGACCACATCCATCGCTGGTGTGGCCCTCAGAACCACAGACAGACACATTAATGTTGATCCAGACCAAACTTTCTCACACTCTCCTGTCTGTTGGTGTAAACAAGCGTCCCGTCTTGATCACTATGGAAGCATATTGGTTGCTATTTTCAATTTGAAATGCAATACGCAAAATGGCAATGCAGTATGTAAAATGCAATTGTGTCTTTAAATATACATTTGAAATAACATATGTGCAACATTAAGTGCAAAATGAAGATAAAAATTCAATTATATCAATTACATTTGTCAGTTCCTACACTACTTTTAATGTTTTATTTAAATGGATATTTTTAACGCTCTTTAAGTTGCAAAATGAAAATGAAAATGCATTCCCCGGATTGATTATATATGTTTAAGATAGTCCATCAAAACTGTAGCAAGATGAAAATTCAAATGTTATTTTCCCTAAATGCATTAACATTAACAGGTTGAACATTTGTATATTGTATAACATTTGTATATTGTGTTTTTGCTGTTTTGTACATTGCCTATTTCTATATTATTGTATATTATATTTTTTTTTTTTAATCACCTGTGTTCTGTCCTGTTGCTGTCTTTCTGTTGCACTGTGGAGCTTCTGTCACTATAACAAATTCCTCGTATGTGGAAACATACTTGGCCAATAAAGCTCATTCTATTCTATTCTTCTATTTGGGATTGCATTTTCATTTAAACAGCGCGTTGAGTGTTGCAAAGTTCAATGTGGACTTGAAAATGCATTTCGAGCTGGCCACGCCCCCTCTCCGGTACAGCGTCATTGCTTGAAGGCGGAGCCAGCATTGAAGGAAAATAACATTTTCATTTTAATTTTGCAACTTAAAGAGCGTTAAAAATATCCATTTAAATAACACATTAAAAGTAGTGTAGGAACTAGGGGTGGGCGATATATCGAGTTTTAAGATATATCGATATATTTTTTCAACGCGATGCGGTATTAGACAATTTCGTTAATATCGATATGGGGTGTGTTCAACTTGAAGCGGCTCTGTGGTGTCTGACATGCGCAGTACCCATGCGCAGAGTGAGCAGAGCACTCTCGCTCTGCGCGCGAACTGGACGGACCCCGCAATTTACATGTTTTTAAACAAGTGGTGTGCAGCTGTATGCAGGGTTTTTCCTGCACAGAGAAATTGTCGTGTCAAATGCCGTGCCGCCTCAGGCTCTCGCCAAAAATTATGTGGGGTGTCTTCACAAGAAATGCTGCGTGCATTTAACAGACTGTCATTTGTAACTGCAGTTGCGACATTACGCCACAGTGGGGGTGCTGTTTCGTTATCAGCACACTGAGGCGCTAAAAAGAGATGCAGAACAAGAGCCAGACTGTGTTTCACGGGTGTTTGTTTTGCATCCAATTACGTTTAATTTCTTGAAATTTATTCAATTAACATGACGTACATCATTGTAATGTCTTTAGCTGTGCAGTTGGATCGTTGAATCAGCGTATACTGTACACAGAGAGTTCGCCAGTATGAACGCACATTGCGTTTAGAACGACTCGCACACGAATGACTCATTTGAACCGATTCATTTAAACTATTGAACTTTTCAGTCACTAGCGAATATATAAGAGATCTTTTTGAGTCATTTAAAGTGAACCACAGAGAATGAAAGATGTGAATGAGCTTTGCTCATTTTGAAAGACTGGTTAATTCAGTTGACTATTATGGGCTGAAAAGTTAGTTGAAAATGATAAAAATGCTTTATTTGATAAAAAAAACATTTCTGTTTGGTTGAATAAAAGTAATGTTTTATATATGTATGTTTTCAAATAGGGAAAAAACCCTGTCATTGAATTTCTTTTCACAAGCCATTTTAATAATGGTGATTGTGACATCTCACATGAGGCTTTGACTTTCTAGTAAACATTTATTCCACTTTGTAGAAAATATCGATATACATATCGGATATCGCCTTTCATCAAAAAAATACAGAGATATGAATTTTGGTCAATATCGCCCAGCCCTAGTAGGAACTGACAAATGTAATTGATATAATTGAATTTTTATTTTCATTTTGCACTTAATGTTATTTCAAATGTATATTTAAAGACAATTGCATTGTCATTTTACATACTGCATTGCCATTTTGCGTATTTCATTTCTAATTGAAAATAGCAACCAATATGCTTCCATAAATCAGGGCCACAGGCCAGTCATTTGTCTGAAGTGTGCTTGGGGCGAGAGAGCTGTTAAAGTGGTCCACCCTAAAACCGGGCGACGGAGCCGTTGCCTCTCCTCCGGCCTTTATGAGGTCACTATAAGAAATAATGAAACGTCTGCAGGATCTGTGGGAGTCGGGTCTGTCTCCGGGCCAGCGCTCGCTCGTCTGTCAGAACCACTCCACGGATGCTTGCCACCGTGCTTCAGAGTATGAATGTGTTATTTATTCCCCTTTTCTTTCTCTTTTTTAAACGTGTGGGTGTGGATGTTTTTCTTTGCTCCGTGAGGCATCTTCTTTTGCAAGGTTTGGGAAACTTAAGCCGTTCCTCAGCGCCCACCGCACAGCTCACCGAGAAGAACGGAGCCCAAGAGCCTCTCTGGTGTAAATCTGAAGAGTTTCAGGGCTAGTTCTCTTGTCACTATTGCTCGATTTACTACTCTGTCTGGCTGAAATACTGTATTTTAATTATTTCATTTTTTATTCGATGTTAATGTTTTTAAATGGATTTTTAGACAAATTAAAATATATGAATTGACATTAAGCAAATGTATTGCCAATTTAACCTTGACCAGAGCTAAAGAAACCATTTTACAGTACGTGTACCTATAGTGTACTTACAGTGTACTTACCTAAGAAAGAACTGGGTAGTATAAGGTAACTACATAGTGTAAGTTTGGGTTCAGGGTTAGTACCTAGTTATTACTGTAATAAGTACAACCAAACCTCTACAGATGATCCAGAATGCAGTGGCAAGAGTGGTGTTCAATGAACCGAAGCGAGCGCACGTCACTCCTCTCTTCACTAAGTTACATTGGCTCCCTGTAGTCGCTTGCTTCACATTCAAAGCTCTGCTCCTGGCCTACAAGACCTCCACTGGTTCAGCACCCCCCTATCTTCACTCGCTAATGCAGACTTATGTACCCGCCAGATCCCTACGCTCTGCAAACGAATGACGTCTTGTAGTGCCATCCCAAAAAGAAGAGGAGAATCCCTCTCACGTACTTTCTCTGGATCTGTTCCACATCTGTGTGATGATCTGCCCGCTGCTACAAGATCAGATCAGATTCTGTGGCCATCGACTGAAAACACATCTCTTCTGTCAACACCTGACCCATCAGTTCTGACTTCTATCTCTTTTCTACTCTTTCTATCCTTATAAAAAATCTTTGCTTTGTATACTGTGTTAGGCGATACGAGACCAGTTTTACTGCACTTATGCTTTTTGTTGTCCTTATGTTGTTCCAATTGCTTCTATTGTTTACCTCATTTGTAAGTTGCTGTGGATAAAAGCGTCTGCTAAATGATTAAATGTAAATGTAAGTACACAGTATGTACAATTATCTATAGCAAATACTATAGTACACTACAGAATGTTTTCATCTGAGTGTTCAGGTTAAGCAGACTTTTATTTTGACGGGTTGTGGCGAAGACTTTTGAGTGTAGTGTGTTTTGACTGTGTCATATATGTCACACTGTACAGCCCTGCCGCACATGTATTTAGAATTGAAATGTAACATACACGTAAATTCTGAAGCACACATATAATATATTTTAGTTTCTGAATATCATTTATGAATTCCAGGTGACGTTAAAGCACAAAATAATGTTTTGCTCTTGACGTCCGTGTAAACAGAATGATTGTTGGGATAGGAGCTCTCAAACATTCCTCAGTTCACCTTCACATCATTTCCGCTCATCCTGCTTTCAGACGGCACTTCAGAAGTGTTCCTTCTCTTTACGAGGTGCTTCACGCTGCTCTCCTGCTGTTCTGGAGGAAATTCAGCACGAGACTAAATGACGACGTGTTCACACAAATCCAGGTGTTCTGAGGAAAAGAGAAACTCAAATTATTAATAAGTTATTTTTACATTTCATCTTTGTTTGAAAACTGTTATGGTAATCAAATACGTATGGAGTTTAAATAGACCCAAAACTCACGTGCGCTGCAAACGTGCATAATGATAACCACGTACGGAAAGCTGCTCCGCGAGGGCGCATTTAAACTCCGCGAGCGAGCAAAACAGTATCCGCAAATGGAAAAGAATCTACGCGCGAGTGCATTTCTGCTCCACAAGCAAAAACACAGTCTGCGAGCAGAGGCTTTGACGAGCGTGCACACGATTCTCTCTATGCTCTCGCAACTGCACAACACTTGCTCGCTCGTTGAGTTGACTTCTGAGACTTTGGAGGCGGGACAATGGCAGACTTTTCCGATCCTTTGATTGGTCACTTTTAACATGCACTCACCTACAGTCTCCGACATGTATCTTCCCTGTTGTACAGACGTCTTAATTTGGCATAACACAATACTTTTTTCCGTTTTTAAACTTGGGTTACAGTGTTATGTATGCCCTTTGCTTTGGATCTACATATTTGGCATCTTGACAGGAAGTTAGAAATAAATAGTTTGGTATGTGTATTCATAATTGCTTTTGTATTGTTAATAATTTTCATGAAATTGTTATAAAATGAGAATTAATAAATGGCTACAACAGTATAACTCAAAGCACAAGTTATTATAAATTACAATATGATGTACTCTCTAAAATTTAATTTAAATAATTTATTTAAATTTATTTGTTTTGAAAATATTAAAACGGGCTATGCCAATAAACAGATATTAGATAACTCAAATTGAATGACTACAGGAGACATTTAATTATATTATTATAGTATGTTTTAAATAGGTCATACATGACATGTAAGTTTAACTGCTATATTATATAGCATAATGTTTGTTGACAGATGTAAGAAATCAAAATGTCACCTTTACTCTGTACTCAGACATGTAATCTGTAGGTGACTGCATGTAGGTGAGTGCATGTTAAAAGTTACCAATCAAATGAGATTGATAACTTTTAACGTGCATTGTCCCGCCTCCAAAGTCTCAGAAGTTAACTCAACGAGCGAGCAAGTGTTGAGCAGTTGCGAGAGCATAGAGAGAATCGCGCGCGCGCGCTCGTTCGTCAAAGCCTCTGCTCGCGGACTGAGTTTTTGCTCGCGAGGATTCTTTTCTGCTTGCGGATACTGTTCTGCTCGCTCGCGGAGTTTAAATGCGCCCTCGCGGAGCAGCTTTCTGCGCATGGTTATCATTATGTGAGTTTGCATCGCGCGTGAGTTTTGGGTCTATTTAAACTCCATAAATACGTCTCATTTTAAATGATATAAACGGTGCAGTTGCACAAATATCATTAAAACCCACATGGAGTCTTCTGACATCTCTTGTACAGTTTTCTCTGACATTTCTTTGTAAATTTGCTGTCATGCATTTATTCAGGACAACATGTTCTGCAAAATAACATGTGTTTCCAAGTTTGACCGTCGCTGCATTTCACATTCTCAGTGGAACTGATTGGTTTCTGAAAACAATGAGCTCACATTCGCTGATGAAGAGCCGTTGAAAACTGGGCCATCGACACAACACACAGAGATGCTTCTTCAAGAACTTCATTACCAATCCCATGATGTCATCATTCTGTGGCCTATCAGGTTGCTTAACTGCTCTTTTCCCTCTGGAAGCGGCCAGCTGGCTGATGATGACTCCAGATTATCGGAATAAATACACTCGCTTCGTCTTTGTTTAGAAGTTTGTTTTTCTTCCATTATGGTGTGAAACAAGGGATTCTTGTGCCTGTGCACAGAAGCTTAAACTTGACTCGCTTTATGGAATAACAGATGTACCTTATGAGAAACCACTGGAGATGTTCTGTAGGGCTCAGGAGGAATAATGCTGTGAAATCTTCCCTGTATTTTGTCTTCTTGACTTCTTATTTGATTTATTTGATTCTTTTTTGTTTTTCAGACCTTTAAATTATGATTGAGTCGTTTTGTTTTGGAGGCCTGAAATGAACCTCAGCGGATTGTGGTCTGTTAATTTCCTTTAATAAACTCGACCCCTTGTAGGTCATTGTGTAACACAAGCGACGCCCTGAAAATCAGCTGCTGGTTGATGGTCCTTCTAATAACTTTACTGGTTCAACCCAAAACAATTTGTATAACAAAATAGATGTGGGTGTGTAAAGACTTGCATTTGTGTTAGACTGGAGTCATTCATGTGTATTGTTTAGTCTTTGTAAATGTAAAACATCATACACATATAGGGGTGGTTACCCGGACAAGGATTATTTTAAATCAGGACTAGGTCTTTTGTAAAATTAGGATAATTAAGTTCTTTTAAAAAACATGCTTTACAAAAAAACATTACTGTGTGCATCTTGAGACAAACCAATCGCGGTGTTATAAGTTTCAAGATACGTCCGTGCAAGTTGTTTTCGATCAAGGCATCTCTCACATTTAAATTAGTCTGAGACTAGGCTTAAAGGGGTCATATGAAACTGCTAAAAGGAATATTATGGTTTGTTTTAGATGTAATGCAATGTGAATACAGGGTTTAAGGTTGAAAAGCGCTGTATTTTCCACATACCGTGCATGTTTGTATCTCCTCTTTGCTCCTGTTTGCTCCTGTAACCTGTATGAGTTTCTTTCTTCTTCAGAACACAACAGAAGATATTTTGAAGAATGTTGATAATCAAACAACACTGAACTCCACTGACTTCCATTGTATGAACATTTCTCAAAATATCTTCTCTTGTGTTCCACTAAAGAAAGGGTCATATACAGTTGTACAATCACATGAGAGGAATAAATGGTGTCAGACATTTATTTTGAGTGAACTGTCCCTTTAACAGTAAAAAGATGAACTTTATCCAAACTTCTTTGTTCTGCTACTAAATCTGTCCGGTACAATCTGTTGTGCCCTCTTTAAAGGTTATACCCCTTAAATAATGACAACCCACTGCACTAAAATAGTAGTGTGTTTGAATTTAGAAACTGGACAATGTTAAAATACCTCTTTGACGCAAGTGTAGTGAACTATAAACAGTAAGGAAAAGAATGTGAGGTAAAAACAGACATTTGCTCGCTGAGACATACATCATGTTAGCCAACCTAACCAGTGACCACTAAAGAGTGCCTGTGCTTGCAAGTCAAACACCAGAGAGAGAGAGAGAGAGAGAGAGGCGCTTCTAGTGAAGTGCGTCACCTTGTGGGCCGGGCGACACCCTTCCGCAGTGACGGTTGCATCATTGCAATTCAGCGCATCATCAAAGCGAGACGTCTCCTCTTAGCGACACATCCGTGGGAGTCGCCGCAGAATGAATCAAAACATTCATATCAACAGAACAAAGCCACCCAAACAGTTTTCTTCCAGATTTACTCTGGGATCTCAGTATTGACACGCGATGTGTTCAAAGGAGAAAGATAACACGGAAAGCTAGATATATTTGATGTGCATTAGTCAATGTCTGCAACAAAACAACATGTATTTGAACAGAAACAGATTCGGACAAAGGTTTGGACCGGCCAGTATGACTGTAGAAATGTGTCAAACTGTTTTTATTGACACACATAACAAATAGTTCGCAGACGACACCACACTCATTGGCCTCATCCAGGATGGTGATGAGTCTGCGTACAGACAGGAGGCTGAGCAGCTGGCTGTCTGGTGCAGTCATAACAACTTGGAGCTGAACACGCTTAAAACAGTGGAGACGATTGTGGACTTCAGGAGAAACCCCCCTGCACTCCCCCCGCTCACCATCATGATCAGTCATTCAGGTTTCTGGGCACCACCATCTCTCAAAACCTGAAGTGGGACAATCACATTGGCTCCATTGCTAAAAAAGCCCAGCAGAGTTTGTACTTCTTACATCACCTGAAGAAGTTCAACCTACCACAAACTCTATTAAAGCAGTTTTACTCAGCTGTCATAGAGTCTGTCCTCTGCACATCCATCACTGTCTGGTTTGGCTCAGACATCAGAAGACTACAGAGGACGGTTTGGACTGCTGAGAAGATCATTGGTGCTCCCCTGCCCACCCTCCAAGAACTTTATACATCCAGAGTGAGGAAAAGGGCTCAGAACATCACCCTGGACCTCTCACATCCAAGCCATCATCTCTTCACAATGCTGCAGAGCACTGAGCACCATAACAATCAGACACAAAAACAGCTTCTTCCCTCAGGACATCTACCTCTTTAACAGTTCAATGTCTTTACACACCGTGCAATTAATAACTCTGTGCAATAATAATTAAGTGCAATATTAATTATATCCTCCAGATAATACACTATCTATTTTTATACAACTATTCTTATTTTTTACTTGTACATATTTACATACATACATAGCTTTACTCTCTATATCTTTATCTTATGTTTATTCTATTGTATTTCTTAATTGTTTATACCCATAGGCCCTTATTTAAATCATTGTGTACTGTATTTTATTGTGTTATGGTCTCTGTGTACTGTTGTTGCTGTTTCTGTGTTCTGGATGCTCCTGTCACCAAAACAAATTCCTTGTATGTGCAAACACACTTGGCAATAAAGCTGTTTCTGATTCTGATAAACATTGAGTCATCATGTTCAAACACAAGCATTTGCTGAGAAATAGCGCTACTGATCTCATTACCACAGAATCAACTGTGAACGTCCCATACATGTGTGTTGTGTCTCATTCATTTAGATTAGTTTGATGACATTACTGTTCAGACACATTTATTTGTCCTTTAAATGAAGTACTGCTCTTCCATCCTCTCTCCATCACCCCATCTAATTCATCAAGCATTAATAATATTTTTGTGAAGAGCAAATTTGTTTTCCATTTTTATTTGTACTGGTGATATTTTATCAAGGAAACACATTGACATAGTTACTGTGCTAGTTTGATGCTGTATTCTGGTCACACCGTCTGCTCCGGTGGGTCGTACGCATCAGTTGATGGAAACTTTTATTTCTGCGCTTCACTCTTGGGTGGTACTCTATTGGGGTAAACGCAGTTGTCTGAGTAATGAATGTCTGATATGAAACTCTTGGGTCATGGTTACTCTGATCAAACGCACTCGACAGCATAAATCTGCTCCAGAAGCGGCCTGTGTCTTTATTTGCTGTCCTAATTTGTCTTGGGCTTCTGCTCCGTGTTTTCTGGTTGGCCTCAACATAGCTGTTAACACACAGCACATTTTACACACTGCCATTAAAAGCCACACTCTTTAAAACCCAGACTTTATTTTTAGCTCGTCTCTGTTCTGGGCAGAAAAAAATGAGGAAAGTGGTTTGAATGCAGACTGGAGTTCATCTCCTCCAACCGTCCGCGCCAGCTTCAACATGGCCTGTAAAAGTTTTGACTGCATCACGCACACACACACACGTCTGGTTTATTATCTCCGTGGGGACAGTCCATAGGCGTAATGAGTTGAATACTGTACAAACTGTATATTTTATCCCCTGATTTGGATGATGATGAATGTGGATACATGTGTACGGTCTGTAGTGTATTTGAGAATATACAGTATGTGTTGATCTGCGGGCTGAACTGGACTATTTGTTGAGGAAATGAAATAAAACTATGCAGTTGTTTCCAGTGTGTTAAAGTGATGTATGAATGGACACTGAAACTGTGAGCCGGACCGAGCTCCATCATTTAAATCAAACAAGAGACCAACTGAGAGTTGAAAGGAACCGAGCGAGAGATTCAGGGCTCAACTGCTTCATGATTCAACACGTGATCTTGATTTTACTACCCTTTCAAATCTAAACCTTTTTAAAGAGAACAAACCTTCTAGCAGAAAAATATTGCTTAGCCAGCTACTTGTTCTCAAGTGTAAAAGTCCTTTCCCTTTGATCTCACGTGCCACCGACTATACATTGTGTATACAGTAGCCCGCGCCACACAGTCTCAGCACAGAAGTCTGATCTCTGAGAAATAGAATCCTAAATCAGAAAAGCTGAGGGGGGACAGGGAGTCCAGGAGAAGGTTTGGCCGCCCGCTGCTCTAGAAATTGAGAGGAAAGGATTACAAGATTAGTACTAACAGGATGCAGTAAATTCTCATTATGCTGTTTGGAGAGAAAAGGGCAGAAAATGTCAGACGGCTCATGAGTAGTCAAGAGAGAATACCAAATATTTACACTCACACACATAAACACTGCTGGACATGTCAGGTGGTCCTGGAGGGGCTGCGACAGGGGAACCACGCTGCCATTTTCTTGGAAAGTGTGCGTGAAAGCGTCAGTGTTTGCGTTTTGGTCTGGATTGAGTCAGGGGAAGAAATTAAGTATTAGTCGACTTTAATTATACACTTGCTGGAGACTGAAGAACATTGAAAAAAACTTCTTCGTTTCTTTATGCTTCACACTACAGGTGAGCTGACTGTAGACATACATGATTCAACTACTAAAACTGTCCAACTTTGTGTGCGTTTGGGCTGTTCTGACGTGACAACAGCACTTCAGTGGCTTTGGATGCACATTTTAGCAAAAGATAACTACACAAATGTGAACTTCAGCAGTGCTTGACCTAAAAAGCGCTAACATCCCCTCGAGCATTCCCAAAAATGCGACAGCCAACATTCCTTCAGAATTTCAGGTTTGACACATAAACTCAAGTTTAGGCGGCTCAAACCGACCTCTGTAGATCCATCCGTCTCAGCGATCGTAGAGGGTTCATCTGTGAGGAGATTTATGGCCTGCACACTTCATTCTGCACAAGACATTTGAAAGAGAGTCAACATGGAGGCTGGTAGCCGACATTCAGGATCTCTTTCAGCACACTGAGAATGGTTTTGTCATTAAGCTTGAATCATCTCGCAGGTGAATCTGAGCTCTCTCCCTTTAATCTTCTGTCAGGCCGCTCCATCGCTGGGCTCACGGTCACCACGGACCTCAGTCACACTCAGCCGCTCAAGTGGATTCATTAAGACGGAGCAAAGCCTTTGGAGTCGCCTGCATTTTCCACACGGTTTCCTTAAAATGCAAGGCGCGCGTCCAGCAGGCTCCTGCATCCAGAGGCTTGATAGATATACCATAATCCCTGTAAAGTGATATGAGACGGAAAGTTCTCCGAATGATGTGCTCTGAACGAAATCAAGAAAGTGTCAGAAAATAGCCCTTTCGTAAATCACCTCCTCCCCGTTAAAATGAATGCGTTGGGTGACTCACCGGAGTGGATTTACAGTAGGAAACATCAGGGAAAACAATGTCTGTCTGATTTAACGCTTCAAAACAAAACATCAACTGTACACTGAGATTCTCATCATATCTGCAAAACAGAGAAAATCAAACGATTCATTCCATACAGTAAAGCTTTCTAAAGATATTATACTTCTACTCCAAACTCTCATAAACCTGTGGCAGAACTTTATTCAAACATACATGAAATAAATAAGATGTCAACAACAGATTTACGGTAGAAGATTAACTCATATATACAGTATATATTTAAGCATGGCAGTGCTGAGATGTTTGAGAGTACATTTTCAGTTGCTCTCCATTTAATTACATCGATTTCTAGGAGAAATAATTGAGATTACAGAGACCTCATTTATATTTTTATGCATTTGGCAGACGTTTTACATTTTTTTTGTTTCTGATGGATAAACATATTTTTTTACTTTAATTGTTAGCTTAGCAGGTACAGTATGTGTGTGGCCTGTAAGCAGTGTTGGGTGTAACTAGTTACTAAGTAATTAGTTACTGTCATTTAATTACTTTTCACTTGAAAAAGTAAAGTAAGGGATTACTCTTATTTTTTCTGTAATTTAATTAGTTACTTTTGATGTAATTAAACTAAATACTGTGTGTAATATATGTGTGTGCAATAGTGTAATTAACATCAAAATTCAAAGTCTAACTTTAAAATCTGTGCTTTAATGTATAATTCTCACATTTGTAATACTTTGGTCAGTTAATATGAGTACTATGTAGTTTTATATTATTTATTTGAATGAATTAAAAGAGCCTTTTCATGCCTATCCTGGAATCACTTAACTAATCAAGGTTGATCAAGATTGATTTAGGATATAGAAAGTAATTAGTAATACGTAATTAAATACTTTTTGTAGAGAGTCATTTGTACAGTAATCTAATTACACTATTGAATATGTAATTAGTAACTAGTAATTAATTACTTTTTCAGAGTAACTTACCCAACACTGCCTGTAAGCCGTCAATTAGGACATACTGCCCTTATCTTCAATGCACTTTACTGTGAGAACCAGACACAAACTCTGATGGGATACACAGCTTTCAGGAAACACACACTCACACGCACACACACACACACACACACACACACACAGCACAACAGTGACCACACAGAATGAAACACTCAGAGACGTGTGTGTGTGTGTGTGTGTGTGCGTGCGTGTGTGCGTGCGTGCGTGCGTGTGTGTGTGCGTGCGTGCGTGTGTGTGTGTGTGTGTGTGTGTGTGTGGCGCTCATATTGCTGCATGGATTGATTTCCTGACTTGTGTGATTCAGAGCACAGAAATGTGCCGTTTCAACAGCTCCACACATACACCTTTTCATATTATCCTGCTGCTAAAGACATTGGAGGGTTCTGAATATTTTCTGTGAACTGCTTCCAATCACACATCACATGTTCACGTTAAAGTGCACTTAAAGAAACAGAGCAAAACCAGATTGTTCTTGGTGAGCTAACATGTCAGTGAAACCAATGACTTTGGTGACGTTTGATTGACAAATGCATCCACAAAACTCTCAAATATCTCAGCACTGCCATGCTTAAATATATACTGTATATATGAGAATAATGTTTTTAAAGAAAATGTACAGTTAGCCCAGAACTAAAAGAAATCACATACAGCGTGAGATCTCTATAATATCACAGTTTGTCCTCCTAGATATCAATGACATTAATTGCAGAACAAATGGAAGTCTCATGTGTGTCTCAGATATTTCTCCTGATTGTCAGAAGAGGCGTCAACAGTGTGTCAAACTGAGCTCAGATTTCTCTCGTCTGATATCTCAATATCAACTCAAACATTTCTCATCAAATCCAGACGCTTCATGTGTTCAGTCTCATTTGATTCTCTTTTTATTTCTCCTGAGCAATTTGATACTTAAATGATAAACAACTGAGAACTCCATGAATGTTTGTGTGTGTGTGTCATTTTGTGTTAAATGAAGAGCGTTTGGTCATGGTACTTGACGTTTGTAAGATCATTGAATGTTTTATTCCGGTGTAATTGGAGTAAAGCTCGACACTGTGGTGGTCAACAGTTGGGGAAACGGTTCATCAACGCTGAAGCAATGAAAGTTCTTCCATATGGAAAGGCTGTTAGTGAACTGAAATAAGTTGAGTGAGTGAGTGCTCGAGTGCATCAGGGTTTATACGACCTCTTGGCTTTTGAGCTGGAGACATTTCTCAGACACGGAGCCAAAAAACCAACGAGGGCCGTTGGGTTTTCACTGGAACGACAACACAAACTCAAAGAAGAACAACACTCACTGGGTCAGCGACTGATTTTCTCCGTTTCTCAAGGAATGATGGGAGATTGGATAAAGGTCAGACGACAGGAGTTGAGACAGAAACGGAACCAGCGGCTCTTATTTAAATACTGGTTGTTCGTCTGAATTAGCTCACAATGCGATGTTAACGCAAGTCACATGATGGCACCTCCACCAATACAGACGTCATATTGTTAAAAAAACTATACAACTATAATTAATATCATTCAAAAACAATATTGGAATTAGAGGTGGGCGGAATGGCCAAAAATCTATTTCACGGAATGAGTAATTTTATTTCATGGTAACGATATATTTCATGAAACAATCTCCCATTATAATTCTATATTTTATACCTCATTTTTCTTAGATTGATTTAACTAATTTATTTATTACAGTTCATTTAAATGCTAGTTAAAATGTAGGCAAGTTATGAAAATGTACTAAAGATATCAAATTAATTTCTGATAATCAGTTGTATTATTTATTTATATTTATCTTCTGGCTATATCATATGTATACAGTAGGAAGATAGACAACATATATTATAACAATAAAGTATGAATATGCACAAACAATGAGAGTACAGTATATGACTAAACTGGTGTTCATGGGGTCTGTTCTGTAGGTCTTTATCGCTCTTCACTCTCTATTAGATGAGCACTTTTAGTGTGTTGCGACTCTCTGTCTTTAGGTTTGTTTATTCTCGGGCTTGTTTTTGCACTGCGAGTCTCTGGTGACTCCTCACGCGTCTCCCAAAACTGGAGGTAGAAGCGCGTCACATCAAAGCGCTCACGAGCATCATCACGCATTTCAACGCAAGTTTCACCTTGGCTCGCCTGAAGTTAAACTTTATAAAACTATTAACAGCTTTTCAAAACAACCTGACTTCTGAAATACGTGTTGAGAATGAGCTTTTTTAAATGCTGGCGCAGATCCCTGCACGAGCACTGCGGGTGAGAGAAGCGCCGGACTGGAGCGCATCACTAAACTACAGACTGAAAGAAGGTCAAAAGAATGTTTGATACGTTCATTTGTTACGGGTGGATTAATTCATTAGTTTTTTTCAGAATAGCGCCTAATTTGCAGAGCGCCGAGTTAACCACGCCTACTTATTTACATTCCGCGGAATACACGGAATAGAAAAATCTCTTACGGTTGACATTTTATTCTGCGGTAACGGAATATTCCGTCATTCCGCCCAGCCCTAATTGGAATATAGTATGCCACAACATCATACATCTAAGCCATTTTCTTACATCACACAGCAGGGACAGAATGAAAGGAGGAGATGGGAGAAAAATGAATGCTCGGCGTGGAATGAAAGTTCTGGATCCGGTCCAGTGGTCTCATTGAGTTTGTTTGCTCTAGAACGCATGTAAGCGTTACCTGCAGCAGTCTGAAAAATACATTCCTTGGCCAGAGCAGCAAAATCTATCATATAAATGTTGTCAGATGTTATTGCTGATTTGAAATACTGTATATAATTGACACGCGACCTTCGGTTTTCAACTGAATCTGTACCTCTGTGGTTATTAAGAAGAGAGGCTTTTAGCAACATGAAGAGACTTTGGATGGCACAGAAAAGCAGACTGTGAAAGAATGCATATGTGTGTGTGTTGTAAATATCCAGTACAGCTAATAGCATGCATGGCATTTTAGACGGAGCACATTTGTAAAGACAGAATGAAGGAATGTAAAGAAACACTTGCTGAATGTTCTAAAGCTACACTTGGGTATGTTTCGGTTTGTTCTAGTTGTGCTAGTCTAGACTCAGACTGTATATTGAACTGCTTGATTTTGGCCTGGTCTTCAGCTGATGTTTAGTTTGTCAGTTTATCTTTCAATCTGAGCAGCTAAAACCCTGTAAAACACCCCAACAGAGCCAAGCTAACACTAGCAAACCATCCAGAAGACCTGCTTAACATTAGTAGTCACTTCACAAAAGTCACAATTGAATAGCATGTTTCCCACCAACAATTCAAGCTAGACCAAAACCTTTGTTTTCTAAGCTTAAATAGCGCAAAAAAACTCATTTTTCAATGTTGCTTCAGCTACTGTGCTTGTGCGCAGNCTTAGATTGATTTAACTAATTTATTTATTACAGTTCATTTAAATGCTAGTTAAAATGTAGGCAAGTTATGAAAATGTACTAAAGATATCAAATTAACTTCTGATAATCAGTTGTATTATTTATTTATATTTATCTTCTGGCTATATCATATGTATACAGTAGGAAGATAGACAACATATATTATAACAATAAAGTATGAATATGCACAAACAATGAGAGTACAGTATATGACTAAACTGGTGTTCATGGGGTCTGTTCTGTAGGTCTTTATCGCTCTTCACTCTCTATTAGATGAGCACTTTTAGTGTGTTGCGACTCTCTGTCTTTAGGTTTGTTTATTCTCGGGCTTGTTTTTGCACTGCGAGTCTCTGGTGACTCCACACCCGTCTCCCAAAACTGGAGGTAGAAGCGCGTCACATCAAAGCGCTCACGTGCATCATCACGCATTTCAACGCAAGTTTCACCTTGGCTCGCCTGAAGTTAAACTTTATAAAACTATTAACAGCTTTTCAAAACAACCTGACTTCTGAAATACGTGTTGAGAATGAGCTTTTTTAAATGCTGGCGCAGATCCCTGCACGAGCACTGCGGGTGAGAGAAGCGCCGGACTGGAGCGCATCACTAAACTACAGACTGAAAGAAGGTCAAAAGAATGTTTGATACGTTCATTTGTTACGGGTGGATTAATTCATTAGTTTTTTTCAGAATAGCGCCTAATTTGCAGAGCGCCGAGTTAACCACGCCTACTTATTTACATTCCGCGGAATACACGGAATAGAAAAATCTCTTACGGTTGACATTTTATTCTGCGGTAACGGAATATTCCGTCATTCCGCCCAGCCCTAATTGGAATATAGTATGCCACAACATCATACATCTAAGCCATTTTCTTACATCACACAGCAGGGACAGAATGAAAGGAGGAGATGGGAGAAAAATGAATGCTCGGCGTGGAATGAAAGTTCTGGATCCGGTCCAGTGGTCTCATTGAGTTTGTTTGCTCTAGAACGCATGTAAGCGTTACCTGCAGCAGTCTGAAAAATACATTCCTTGGCCAGAGCAGCAAAATCTATCATATAAATGTTGTCAGATGTTATTGCTGATTTGAAATACTGTATATAATTGACACGCGACCTTCGGTTTTCAACTGAATCTGTACCTCTGTGGTTATTAAGAAGAGAGGCTTTTAGCAACATGAAGAGACTTTGGATGGCACAGAAAAGCAGACTGTGAAAGAATGCATATGTGTGTGTGTTGTAAATATCCAGTACAGCTAATAGCATGCATGGCATTTTAGACGGAGCACATTTGTAAAGACAGAATGAAGGAATGTAAAGAAACACTTGCTGAATGTTCTAAAGCTACACTTGGGTATGTTTCGGTTTGTTCTAGTTGTGCTAGTCTAGACTCAGACTGTATATTGAACTGCTTGATTTTGGCCTGGTCTTCAGCTGATGTTTAGTTTGTCAGTTTATCTTTCAATCTGAGCAGCTAAAACCCTGTAAAACACCCCAACAGAGCCAAGCTAACACTAGCAAACCATCCAGAAGACCTGCTTAACATTAGTAGTCACTTCACAAAAGTCACAATTGAATAGCATGTTTCCCACCAACAATTCAAGCTAGACCAAAACCTTTGTTTTCTAAGCTTAAATAGCGCAAAAAAACTCATTTTTCAATGTTGCTTCAGCTACTGTGCTTGTGCGCAGTTTAGCAAGCGCCTCACGAGAGCTCCGCCCCACAGAATCCTCAGTCTTTATCCATTGACGATTGGACTTCCTTCACTAGACATTTCAGCATGTGACACAAGGCTATTGAATTATCATTCGTATGAATTATTGATCACACAAACCTTTTTAACGTCATGTTGGCGTTTGTATGTGTATTCTGAGCTCATGTGTGACGTAGGTGTCTCCTTAAACTCTTTCATCCAATGTTTAAAAATGGCTATTAAAACAAGAAGGCATTATTATAGCACACCACTAAGTAATAATTTCACACTTCAGATAATGAGTGGCTTTTGACAAAACAGGTTTGCTTTGGACAACAGCCACAATGTAGAAAATCGACCTCATTCACTGTGTTTGAAAAAAGAAAGTAATCCAAAGCATTTGTCAGAAGTGTGAAAATCTGACATGTATGTGCATAAATGTTGACTTTACCTTTCCTGCCACAAACGAATAAAAACAGCTTTCACGTTCACCGCCGTATATACAGCATCGATATAAGACTGAACCTTAACAAGCTACATTAACAAATACAAAGAGGGCTATTAATCGCCCACGACTCTGCTCTCTGGAGCGCTGTGGGATGCAGACACCGCCCCTGGTTAACCAAACTTTCCAGCGGCCACACTGACTGAACCGCAGGGGCGAGAGGACCGAAGCCACAGCCGCTGCACGCCGTCCAGCTGAACTTCACTCATCCACGAGATCACCCTCCATCTGATCAAGCAATCACATGACAAAACCTACATCACATGAGAACAAACCAGTTTCAGAAGAGACGTGTCAAGCAGAGCTCAGGTTTGTCAACTTGAACATTTCTCATCAAATTGACCCGAATCCTGATTATTTGACCTCCACAATCTACATTCGTTTGTCAACGTTTGATTCTCTTTACTACATTTTAGCAGAAACATCTGAGCCGAAGTCCAGTGTTAAATGAAGCAAAGAAAATCTTCACACCAAGTCCATGTGCAGTATTGTACAGAACACTAAAATGTAGTTTAGATTTGTGGTGTTAATCTAATCTAATCTGTGACTGTGGAGCCGCAGTGAGTGTGTTTCTCTGGGATTTCACCGCGCTGGCACGTCTGCTGGCTGTATAAGAGCCCACACAGTCACAGCGTATGACACTTTTACTCTGTCAATGGCCAAAAAGAACAAGACGCAGTACAACACTAAGCTTTCCTTATGAGAGAGCGAGGGGAAAAAAGCGCTGTAGACCTTTTAATTGAAAAGTAAGTGCACTTCTGTAAGGTGGACGAGCGGTCCGCGCAGACATTTATTTGACGTGTCACGTCATGCGGTCCCGTGCCAAGTCCTGCAGAAGTCTCTGTTTGAACTCGCTGCCATTTCCACACTGCGCTCATTCATTTGTGAAATAATTGCCACGACCTTCAAGGGTTTTCTTTGGCCCACCTGGAAATATGGATTTTTTTCTAATTAACAAGCCTGTAAGGGCTTCGCCAGCTTATTTTTGCGCGGGGACATACTTATTTTAATAGAGTTCTGTCGTAACGGCTCCACGTGAGGTTTCGCGATGTGTCCTGTGAATTTATTTACGTTTCTTGAGCTTGTGTGTTTTAACCGGCGCGGAACACGGCGGGATATTTTGCCCTCTTTTAACCCCTCGAAACTAGCTGAAATTCTATTTTTGGCGTTGAGAAAATACCTGCACAAAAGGCTATTTACAGTACACACAGTATTTGGTTTGAGTTTGTTTAGACTCGCTGTGCTTCAAGCCAAAGTGCAGAGTACACTAATGCATTACTGAAGGAGACAGATGCATGTGTTCAGCTTACCGCCTGTGTTTATTTACTCCTCAGCTCTTTTAAATGGACAGTATTCAGTACAGAGACACCTTACAGAACCTGAAAAATGTTAAATACGAGTCATATATTTCCCATCAAAAATCTAAAGATTTCAATCTGCAATAAAACACAAGCTCTTACTGTTATTAAAAAGAGGCAAACGAAAAAAAGCTCATGCTGATTCAACCAAAGGTTTAGTCCAATATGGACAACACAACCACTGGTTTACATTTTGAAACAAAAATCTTTTTCTAGAATGATCTTGTTGTTGTGTGGCAATGGGCTGAGCAGAACCCAAAAGACGGAAGTCAATAGACGGTTCCATTACAACACGAGCACCAGCAGCAGCCCTGCACTTCCACCATTTTGGGATGAAAGCGACTCGGCAGTCCAATAGGTTTCTGATGGCAATATCAGCTGCTTTGAATAAACCCCCTGCACATTAAACCTGAATGATGACAACACACAATAACGCACGAGACTAGTAATCATCAAATCCTTTTAACAGTTTATTTTACAGACTTTGTGTTGAAGTCTTCCGTTTTTTCACAAAACCTTTGCTCTCTAGAAACCATGCCAGTTTTCAAGTGTTAGCATTATAAACACTGAATTAATGCATCAGAAAGACCAGGAATGTTGGAAATGAATATATAACAGGAATATAACAGTTTTTCAGTAAACTGTTTTTGCAGTGTTGTCTTATATTAATGTCCTTTAAAGCAAGACTAAACAAAAAAAACAGCCACTTTTTCCAAAATTATTTCAATTATGACAGACACAGCAATGCATCATTAATTATGTTGTAGTTGGAATGGGCTAAATAACAAATTATTTTACGAGCTAAAAGGTACAAAATATATAAACATGTTTTCGTTCCATTATTATATCACAGTTTTACGCTACCTTTCAATGCTGTCCCACATTTGGTTTGTTGGATGGTGGTCACCTGAGTTAAAAGTTTAGTGTTTGTGTCAAAAATAAATAAATAAATAAAGGGAGAAGAGATATTAAATTCTTTTATATAAGATATAAAAAAGAGTCACCATAAATGGTCCGAAAGGATGCCCAATATCCCCCACTTCAAGGCTGACAAACCATACAGGGACTTTCAATCCCGAAGGCAGTCATCAACAAACTCCTCTATATTTGGATCATATATGTTCTTGTTTTTTCCCTTTTTCTAATATGTAATTGTTTTGTTTATAATGTTTTTTAATAATGATAATCTTGTAGCATAGGAAGCAAAGAAAGAGATGGTGAAATTGGGCATCCTTGACAGATGCAACTATCTATTAACCTCAAAAAGATCCTCATGTTTGTAGAGTTTTCCAGGGGTTTAAAACACACAATAGGTATTTCACACCTAGTGGAGTGATAGTAGTAATAATATTAAATGTGTAAAATTGCATAAAATGTAAATGCTCAATAAAGTGGGCTAAAAACGTTGGATTGCACAACTGATAACATACAACATATCTAAGACAACACAACATTTACTGTAGGTGTCTTGTATTCCACTTTGACTTCTTTCGTTGGCATTCTGTCTGTTTCTGTGGATCTGCAGCTGTTGTCCTCTTGACTTTTTCACCCCAAAATGGCGGCCGCGAAGCGCCACCTACTGACTATTACCAAAACAACATCAGAGTTTCGCCTCTTGGGTTCTTTACTCTTTGGCAGGATTCACCCGTGACCTGTGACCCCCAAGTGACTTACGTTACAGTGCAGTCGTGAGCAGTGGATCAGAGATTATCCGCTCGCCACTGCCCCCATAATTCCCATAAAGCCGTGCTCAGTAACATCAGACCGCTGTCTCGGAGCGAGAGGAATGGCTTTGGATTGCCAGTAGACGTGAATAAGAAACCGGCTGAATTGGAGGTCATATAATGTGAGCTTTGTCCATTAGACCTGGCCTCATAAATACTTCCACATCCACACGTTGTGAAAAGAGCTCAATGGAGTCTAGACAAAGAGTCTCCATCGTCTCTACAGGACCCTTCATGAGCCCACGTCTCTCAGATCCATCACAGAACACAAGACATGACAAGATTGTGAAGATGAGAAATCACATGTCTTTAAAGTCTTGACTACAGTAACTCAAAGGTCTCACCACAGACTCCAATCACAAGTTTGACATTTTAAAACGAACTCAGACTTAAATGATGTAAGCTGTGCGATCTATATTCATTTAACACTCGCTGTAAGTCAACAATTGTCTCATCTCTGTTTTCTGTCACTGAAGGAACTTTAGAACAACAGTTATCAGTTGGCATGTTTAGAACAACAGTTTAGAACAACAGTTATCAGTTGGCATGATGACACAGTGAGAATGAATCCAGGATTCAGGTGTGTGTTGTGATGTCAGAGCAGGTGTGGGTCACATGTGGTGAGACCGAGAGAGAGAGAGAGAGAGAGAGAGGGTCTTTGAGTCGAGCAGGGCATCTGAGGGTGATGCAGTAAAGTAAACGCAATGAAGAGTGTAAACATTTTTCGACTGAAATTGCTGGTCTACCACTCAGACCTCACACGCACGTGCGTGCACACACACACACACACACACACACACACAATGTCTGTTTAAATACAGTCTAAACACGCACGCACGCAGACACACACACACATGCACGCCCGCACGCACAGCACACACACACACACACACACGAATGAGTGCACACACACAGGTAAACAGACTCATGTATGTGTGTCTCTGTTAATGGATTATGCTGCATATGACTCACAAACCTCACACAGAATATGTGTGTGTGTGTTTAGACTGTATTTAAACCGACATTGTGTGTTCATGTTTGTATATCCCGGTGGGGACCTAAACCTGAATTCACACCAACACATGGGGACTCGTGTCACTGTGGGGACCAAAATTGAGGTCCTCATGGACAAAAAAAGCTAATAAATTGTACAGAACAATATTTTTTTAAAATCTAAAAATGCAAAAAGTGTTCTATGATCTTTAGGTTTAGGGATAGGGTTAGGGATAGGGGATAGAATATACAGTTTGTACAGTATAAAAAACATTACGCCTATGGACTGTCCCCACGGAGATAGTAAACCAGACATGTGTGTGTGTGTGTGTTTGTGTGTGCGTGCGTGTGTGTGTGTGCAATTTACCTGTCAGTGCAGATGAGTGTTGTGTGAAACACAGACAGAATTCCTGCAGTGTGAAAACCCTCTTGAACTCTTTCACTTGCCTGTCAGCACAGAGAGAAACAAGAGGAATCTGGTGAAGTGCGGAGGTTTTACTGGCCTGTTGACTGTCTGCATTGAAGAATGAAACGGAGGAAATGTTTTAACTGGATTCAATCAAACACTCTGGCCAATCCAATTATCTAGATGTAGAGAAAGCTCAGGTGTGGCTGGAGAAAATAAACTCACTCTTACGGTGTGGTTTGAATGTGAGCCTCAGGTTTACACTCAGAGTAATAAGAAGATCACAGCTAACCTGTCTATCAATAAACAACTGGAGAGTCTGGACCTCTGATCTTCTCAGGTGGACGAAATAAAGGCTCTTTTAGAAAGAGTTTCTCAAGGTAGATGTGCGTCAGGGATGAGTTCACGTGACCCCGCCATGTTTCCATACGCATCTCAGGACCTTGGCTGAAAGATTGAGTTGCTGCTTGCAAAGTTTTTCCAGATATCAGGAATTATGTTCAGTCTTCCTGCAGAAACGAGCAGACCCAGATCTGTCAGATCTTCTCAGGAATGACACGAGAATAAACATGCAGATGATTTTCTGTCATCTTGTTGTACTTGTGAAGTTAACATGAGATCAAAATTGACCCTTGTAATTCATGTTCTTGATGTTATTAAAAGAAAAACTTGAACAAATCTTTCACCAAAACCCAATAACAACACCAATCATGGCTCAGGATATTTCATTTAAGTTCTTCTTGGTTGTGTTTCAAGTATCAGTTTAATAATTAGATTAAAGAGAATTAGATAAAAGAGAATCAAACGAGAGTGTCATTGAAACACATGAAGAGGTGTAAAATGTAAATGTGATGAGAAATGTTTGAGTTGATATTGAGATCTTCAATAATATTGACTTTTGATTGCAGATGAGACAAATCTGAGCTCAGTTTGACACACTGTTGACATCTCTTCTGAAAACCAGGAGAAATACAGTATGTGAAACACACATGAGACTTTAGTCAACACTTGACTACTGTAATGCACTACTTAGTGGTTGTCCTGCATCATCAATAAACAAACTACAGTTAGTTCAGAACGCAGCCGCCAGAGTTCTAACCAGGTCCACATAACCCCAATGTTATCGACCCTTCACTGGTTACCCATTAAGTGTACTATTGACTTTAAAGTTCTTTTAATTACTTATAAAGCCTTAAACGGTTTAGCCCCTACCTACACAGTATATTTGCCTGAGTAAAATTTACTCAAATTGAAGAAATTTTGACTCTATGCCAGATAACATTTGGTCCCTCTCTGAAAAGAGTAAAAGCTACTCTTTTGATAGAGTTGTTTTTCCAGAGCGAATTATGCTCAAAATAGTGTTAATATTTTACTCTGTGCTGTTATATTTTACTCTATTTAGTGTTTTTTTATTAACTCTCGTTCTTTTTTACTCAGTTCAGAGCTACAAGAAATGAACTCTGCTGCTTTTTAACTTTGTTCAGATGAGCTTTAAATTAACTCTAAATTTAAATGATTAGATTTAAATTATCATCAATTATGAGTGAACTATAAAAATAGCTGACTCCATCCAGAGTTATTTTTCTGAATTACACTATTAATGTTTTACCCTTAAAAAGTCCTCAAATGAAAACATTGCTTTCAGTCTGAAAATTAAATCAAAAACCAACTGTATATGTCACAATTTTATTTTTCAAGCTCCTCTTTCAAACAGTTTTGAAATATATAACAACAATATTACAGATGAGATGAAGAAGAATTAAATGAAACAATATGGCACAATAAACAAATCAATTCCTGACAGTATGAGGTGCCAAAGACAAAGTGAGCTTTGAAAAGCTCATCAACACATGCCAGTGAGTTAGAGGCTTTGCAGGGTAGGGCATGTTTGTCAGTTACAATAAATCAAGACTGGATCCTACTTTTGTTCGGCCCAACAGCAAGTAGATACTCGGTCTGAAGACTCTCTCCAATGCTATCCAAGCGCCCTTGGATACTGGTACTGGTCTGTGAAAGAATGAAAACACTTTAGTGCCAATTTGACGTAACAGTAAGTCTACAATAGGGCTGCAACTACGATTATTTTGATAATCGATTAGTTGGATGATTATTTTTTTTGATTAATTGGATAAAAAGTTTAATTAGATCTTTTGCTTATAATGACTAAATCAGAGATGGGAAAAGTATGCACAACTGAACTCATTTGCCTTCTCCCAAAATGTTGTGATTGTCTCCCTAATTAACACACCAAGGCTGAGTTGATTCAGGTGTGTCATATTAGAAGCAGCCCACAATAGTCTCTCCCAAACGTGGGAGGGATGGGGCGGTTGGCATTTCCCAAAGACATTTTTTTTCTGCATTCAATTAAAATGAGCTGATAAAATATTTCAGATTCACATTTCATGCCCAGTTTTTTCTCATGTGGCAAGTAGCGGTGTAATAAGCAGGATAATGTACAAGCAGCCGGCTGTTATGGTGAAATAAGCCCTTCAGTGAGACACAAGACCCTCCGCTTCACCTGATCACACTGTCGGGGATTATTTCTGCCATAACAACTGGCTGCCTGGACATTATCCCTCACATACTGTCTTTAATTTTTTCTTTTTTAATTATGATGCATGTAAAGCTGCTTTGCAACATTGAGAATTGTGAAACGCGCTATATACAGTAAATGAAGTTGAATTGATTAATTAATTAATTATATTAGAGAGATCTCACCTGTGATTTTTCTTTCTTATGGGTATATCTCATCACAGAGGAAGCTGGTGTAAGTCCGTGTGAAGCACACAAACCCACTCTGGAGAGAGACTGTAATGATGTCTGGATGGCGTTGAGTAAACATCTGTGTCTGGACGGGTGACACTGAGCTCTGTTGCCCTCACTCAGCACTCCTTCAGCTCATTACAGCTCTGCCCGTCTGCCAGCGGGACGCACACACACACACACACACACACACACACACACACACACACACACACACATACACACACTTTGGTTGACTATCCCCTTGGGGACAGTCCATAGGCGTAATGTTTTTATACTGTACTAACTGTATATTCTATCCCCTATCCCTAACCCTAAACCTAAAGATCATAGAACACTTTTTGCATTTTTAGATTTGTAAAAAATATTGTTCTGTACAATTTATTAGCTTTTTTGTCCATGAGGACCTCAATTTTGGTCCCCACGGTGACACGAGTCCCCATGTGTTGGTGTGTATTCAGGTTCAGGTCCCCACCGGGATGTACAAACATGAACACACACACACATCACACACACACACGCACACACACACACACATCACACACACACACACACACGCACACACACACCTGAAGGGTGTTCATACAGAACACGCTCAAGTTCATCAGGTGTTCTTATCACTGCATGCAAGCACTTTATTCTCCCACTGTCAGGGGAACGTTTCAAACATGTTTTAAATCATGTACATACTTGTGCTGGGTGGGAAAGAGTTAAAGATCAGAATATTAAACGTCAGGTGAAAGTCTGGTCTCTTGTGGCTCAACGTCCCGTCTCTGTTATCTGTCACCGGCAAACTTTCTTTCATGTCCTCGTCAAGGCTGTGTTCACACACCAGCAACAATAATAAATCCTTCAAACACAAAAAGGAAATTTTAATATACTCGCATTCATCTCTAAAGGTTTATCCAATCAAATGATTGCTGTGCTCCAGTAGAGCTCAACTCAACTTCTGCAGATCATAACAGACGTGAGTTCTGACTGTTATTGACAATATTATTCCTTCAATTAATAAACATCCTGTGTGTACAACACATCCACAGGCCCAGAAGAATTGAGATTTCTTTCATTTCTCAGTTATTTCTCATAGATGAAATGGAGTCGAGCGAAACCAAAACACTGTGTGGTGTAATGTTGACTGATAAGGTAATTCAAGCGTGAGATAAGCACACGAGCTGTGTGAGAAACATACAATTTACTACATTAAAGGATCGAGATAATGTCTGAGAACTTGAAATCACTTTCTCTGCTTTACATAGATGAGCAGATGAAAACATTCATTTTCAGGCGTGGGAACAAAAAACACACAGTCGTGACACACGAGGGATTCGAAGGTAACATCACGTCAAATCTTTGCCTTGAGATTGAAAAGATTTTTGTGTTTTGTTCTTGAGACTGATCGGTAGTAAATATCACTGCACAACGTTTAGGTGCTTTTGTCTTACGATTGCTCATACTTTGGGTCAGAAGACCGAACAGATTTCTAACAGTAAACATTAAACATCAACTCCAAACTTATCCTACACCATTTGTTATACAAACACGAAGGATTCCTTAAAGGATTTGGGCGTGTTGAGGAGAGATGTGTTATCTCTTAAACATGAAAGGAGCCCGTAGGCAACCATTACAACGTCATAGCAACAACCCACAACTTTCATCAGAAAAAGAGCTCAAAAACGTCCAAATGTTTCAAATTGAGGTGAAAGATGAAGTGAAGAGAAGTCGATCTGTGTTTTGAAAAAGTGATCACAAAGGTGCCGTGTTTTGAAAACTCCAGAATCAATGTATGATACTGTCTTTTGTTCATAACCTGGCTTCAGTTCTGCACTTTAGTGTTTTTCTGGGCTGCATCTACGGTACAATCTCCATTTCTTGTGCTCACAACTTTACCTGCTCAATATTACGGCAGTATTGCATTAGTTTAGCTCTGAAACTAAACTGTGTGCTAGGCTTCATTACGCTTAAGAGTTAGGCTTTCATTTGTGCAGAATTGGTAGTTAAAGAATCCTCTGTTAATGCAGAAAAATAATAAAGTGGAGAAATGAGATTTTAAATGTATTTGTTTGCTTTGCAGACAAATCAGCGCAGTAAAAAAGCCAAAGTGGCGAGGGAGAGGTTGACTGAAGTCCTATTTTACTGCACTTTTTCTCGCCGTGTTTTATGATGTGGTTTGCTCAGGACTCGGTTTCCTCCGCGCCGCCGCTCAAACGGAGGCAAAAATAATGAGTACAACTGCATGTCGAGCGGGTAACACGGAGAAAAAAGCCAGCGCAATTACATGAATTAAGTTTGGCTGCTTTCTGTTCAAGCCGAGTCTGATTTCCTCCATTAAAGCGAGCAGGGGAAGCACAGCCGTCCCGGCGAATATCCTTGGCGTCAAAATAGTGGCCCTGTCGCCTAGCGCACAACTGTATTTGAAACAATTTGATTGAGTTGAAATAAGTGCCCCACCCGAGCGCCTGTGAGTTATTCCTGCACAGCACAGACGGCTTTACAGCTTATAAATCATACAGAATGATATTTCTTGAAAATGTAAAAATGCAGAGAGGTTTGTGTGTAGGAGATATATCACAAGCCTGATATAAAATCAATGGAAGTCCCCATAAAACGTGTGTGTGTGTGCGCACAAGAGACAGACGGTCTGTTTTTGGATGGGCGTCTCCGTGGAAAAACACATCATCTTATTGAAGCTAGGATCATGATGTTGAATTGAATTCAGCTGTGTGTGTTTGAGCTGATATCTGTGGGGTCTCTGGAAGCTTCACACTCACAGCGGGAGAGCACGTTCACATACGTGTGTGTGTGCTGTAATAGTTAGCAGTAATTCACAACAGAGAGGGAACGACACTACAGTCAACACTCGCTGGCTGGTTGTATTACTCTGTTTTGGAGTGGGTGGATTTTATTTGCTTCCAGACGCTTTGAATTCCTCAGTCAGCACAACAAATTACAGCAAACGACACAGAAACCGCGACACACAACTTAATAACCGTGTGTTCGCTCCACATGTTTCCAGCTTAGTGCGTTTATTAATCTCTAAGGTTTTATTCATATAGAACGCTTTTAATGTATAATCTATTGAAAAACAAATGTGTGCCTAAATGTGTGATTTTGATTCATCTGCCACATCAGGGCGACGGTTTGAAGGAATGGAGATGTGCTGCTGCTCTGTGAGAGAGAAAGAGCACGATAATCGCTCAGATATGTTTTTCCTCTGTGGTTTTGAAACCATCACCACAGACTTCAAGCAAACACACCCAGCACCAAAACAACCCCCCAACACACACGCGCACACACCTACACACACACACACACACACTCACCATACACACACACACACACACACACACAACTGTACAGAGAAGTTACACAGCAGACACATTATCATTAACCTGTGGATGATACTAACAAAACACATGATGAGTTTAATACAACAATTATTATTTAAAAATAATTTATAACATCACATCAATGTGTTTGGAGAGGACATTTATCAGTCCTGTAATACTAATGTAGAGACAAAGAAATATTTCAGAATAATTAAAATTACAAACAAATGGAGAACAGTGATGAGGATACAGACACTATAGATATACTTCATTGTTATAAAAATAATGTCACAGTTCAACGAACCCAAATGGTCCTGAAACAGGCTTTGTTTTGAGGCCAAATATACCGTAATTTCTTGTTTATTTTCTTTTGATTTTGTGGTTAAGTGTGAGCTGGACGTGTCAGATAACTGACTACTATAGAGACAGACGTCTGAGAAAAAGATGACACAGCGGTCAACATGTTCAGATACTACGAGTGTAACCGTCCCGTTTTGGTTCAGCGCCTCCCCCGCATTGGTGTATCACAGCCCATGACATCAGCATGGCCGCACGGAATCCCGCCCCCAAAAACAAGACCAGACTGAGAGAGCTCGACCATGTGATTGTTGGCACAGCGCAAACCATTTGTGGTGATGACTGAGGTTTAACTTAATCTGGAGCTGGAGGACCCGAGGGAGAGAAAGAGACAGACCAGCAGACAGAAACGTGTAAAGACAGACAGACAGACAGACAGACCAGCAGACAATAAACATGTAAAGACAGACAGACATGCAGGCAGAGCGACAGATATGCAGACAGACAGCCAGGCAGACAGACAGACATGCAGGCAGACACAAAGACAGATATGCAGAAAGACAGGCAGGCAGGCAGATGCAGACACGCAGACAGATGCAGGCAGACACACAGACAGACATGCAGACAGACAGACAGGCAGGCAGACAGATGCAGACAGACAGGCAGGCAGACAGACATGCAGGCAGACAGACATGCTGGCGGACATGCAGGCAGACAGACAGATGCAGACAGGCAGGCAGACAGACATGCAGGCAGACAGACAGACAGGCAGGCAGACAGACATGCAGGCAGACAGACAGACATGCAGACAGACAGACAGGCAGACAGACATGCAGGCAGACAGACAGAGAACAAGNACACACACACACACACACACTCTTACAGGTCTGTTCATATGCGGTGTTCAGAGACACACACACACACCGTGTCTGCCCGTGCAAAACTCTTAAAAATTGCTTAAAACTCTCTTTCAATTTCTGCAATGCAGAGCATAAAGTTACACTAATAAATTCATTTTACTTTCATAGAGCTTTTCTCAAAGAGTTTTTCCCAAGAAAATATGCTAGTACAAAAAATGATGGAAAAATCTTAAAACAAGGCAGAATATAAAATATGTGACACTAAAAGCCACTGTGGCTAGAAACAAAAGCAGAGAATTTGGGGAAAAAATAAAAGACAAGCCAATTGTATTTATATATTGTGAACATAATGTCAATGCGTTGATAAAATGTGTACGAGAACACCACAACACTGAAGAATATTCCCTTTACATACGATAAGTAGTTCTCTGTAGAATCGATTAGAAAAATACTAAATTAAACTAAACGTCTCATTTAGTCTCTTGTGAATGAAGGTCAGAACTCACACGTGTGCACACAAGTCTATAACACACATGGACACACATTAGGAAATACTGAACACATGAAATGGAAGTCACTTTCATTTTGACCCGGCGGATCTCTGTGCGCTTCTGTATGAGCCAGTCGGACCCTGAGCGTTTGGCAAAATAGACATAAGGATGATGTCATGGTCTGTGCCCGAGGCCGGCAGGGTTACTCAGCAGTGACACACTTCCTGTTCACCAGGTCTGAATAATAGGTTCCTGATCGATGGAGCAATGGCCATTTTTCCACCCCGGCTGACAGTGACGTTATCCACACACCCAACGTGACCCCCTCTAGACGGCCTGACTCTCGCCAGCGCTCGGCTCCCGCCACATGGCCCAACACAAACACGTCATTGTCAGAGAAGGTAATTCTTTGGAAAATGACTGGCGGCTTCTCCTGACGACTTCGTTACATCGGACACGGCTGCGCTGGTCTACGGATGGCGTTCATTCCTCTTCGTCTGTAGGACACTAACAGAGACGGACACCATTATCGTCCTCCGATCGCATGGCACAGGACGGCGAGCGAGTTAGTGGGTGGCTTCAGCACTCTAATTCATTACATAACTGCAAAACGAAGAGAAAGACTGAAGGAAATTAAGATTTATTTCAGCGGTGAAACTGACTGTGTGTTTTGGACGGCGCTGCTGTTTTCTAAACACGCCGGGTGCGTGTTGGTCAGTGGGGAGGTGAACAGCAGGCCTTTGTGGCCCGGCCCGGAGCTAAGTGTGTTTGGGCTTGTGGTTTCTGGGAGCCCTGCGGCTGAGATCGGACATTCTGCTTTTGATGGAAACGATTAACAATGAACCCCTAAATAAATAGCCCGTCTGTATTCACTCTCCCGTTGTTGTGGGATTTAAAGTCACGTATGCGCTTCAGCTCGATTTCTATTTCACAATGTCAACAGTAACACCGCTTGGTTTTTCAATGAAACATGTGGCCTGTCAAGTATAACAAATTAGTTTAAAAACACTTTGCAATTCCTCTGAGGAAGTTCTGTCAGCTGAAGAACGTCACTTTACACACGGCTCTAACAGTCTTCCTTCCAGCACACGTTAACATTTGTAATGATGTCACAACTGATTTTTTTAGGTGACATTTTGGTTTGGAGGTTGTTTGTAGAGATCTGCACGGGCTTTAAACGAAAGCCCGAACCCGGCCCGTACCCGAGATTGTTTAACCCGGCCCGACCATTACGGTTACATTTTAAGTCCGAACCTGAAGTGCGTTTAACAGCAAGCTTTGTTGAAATGTGCTGCATTTTATGATTGCTTGCGACGATAATTAAACAAATAGCTACATGTAAGCAAACACAGTTTCATCAAGGCACGGCGGCCCCCTCAGCAGTGAACACACAAGAAAAAATAAGAAATAGCACAGACTTACCAATAACGAAACTTTGCTGTGGGTGAACAGGTGTAAAGGTCAAAAATCATTTTTGAACCCTCTGGAAGTGTTGGTTTAAGCGCCGTCCTCCTCTGATTAAAAGTTAGTCCAGCGGCACTGAAGTTCCTCTGGCTGCGGCTGCTAACGTCACCTGCAGGGATGCTGAGGAAGGACACTACGGGCCGGTCTTGACAGTAATGACACGATCATCATTCAGTGCAGCTTTCCCTGCATCATTTAGAACTGTAATACGTTTTCCATCGCTAATCTTTTGCTTTATCGCACTCATCTTACCATCACCTGCTGTGTCGTGATGACGAGGACAAGAGCGGGAGCACGTGCGCAGAACAGTTTGTGTGAAAAGTGTGTGTTTTCTCTCGTGTTTTTTTGTGGTCACAACACAGCAAACACGCAAGCACACGCCACGGCACGCAAACTTTGTATATAGCCTATATTTTTTTTTAGTTGCAAACCCGAACCCGACCCGTAGCCGAGGCTATTCATTAAACATTAACCCGAAGCCCGCGAGTTTTTCGGGCCCCGTCTGGTTGCAGACCTCTAAGCTGAGGGCATCTTGTTGCTATAACAACAGCTGCAACCGTACCCAAAGGCACATTCTCCATGGCTCGTACGAAAGGACCTGTTGCCTCGCTGCCCAATCAGCAATGACTTCAAAGGCAGCGTTTGTGCATGAAGTCATGTGTCAGAGAATCACATTCAGACAGGCTTCACAGGCGGCGTAACGCAATTCTACTTGAATTATGAACAGAGAGCGTCTTTACGATAACCAAAACTACAATACTTATTTCTCACTAGAAATGCAATCAAAAGTGAATATTTAACTTTAATTTATACAAAACTATGCTCCAGTGGGCGTTTCGGTCGCCATTTTATTCTGCTCGACCAATCAACTTCTTCACATCGCATGTTGTTATGGAAATGTCAGGTTTCTCTACTCACTTGTCATTGGTCAGCTGTGAAGAAGCCTCTTGGTTTTTTCAACTTCAAAAGATGCTCTGAGCTGCAGAAAAAGATGCCGTGCTGGCGATTACAAAAGCACTCAGGACTTTTTTTGAAAACACGGTTCACTCTGAAGGATTATAATGTAAAACAGACGCTAGCAGCTTCAAAAAAGAAGTCAAATGTGAACGCAGCCTAATTCATTTACCCTTTTACTCATTTGGCAGACACTTTGATCCAAAGCGACAATTCACCAGCCCAATGCTAACATGTTATGGGTAGCTGCCATGCTAATGCTAACGTGTCCTGAGTGTTTTTAGTGCGTTGCTGTGCGGTTGCTAAGATGCTCTAGGTGTTTAAAAAAAGCCCACCCACAATCTGTTTTCTAGATATGATCGGTCTCTACTTCATTTGACTTGTTTAGAAAAGTAAGAGCGCACATCTCCTCAACAAGCTTCATGAGTTAATTGATTATGCTTCATAACTCAAATGCTAACACAAACTCTGCAGTATAGACATCAAGAGTATATCCTCTCAGAGTCATATTTACACTTCATGTGAAATGTAACGTTGTGCTGTTTCTTGTGTAGTTCAGTGTAATTCCAGCCCATTTATTCCACTCGCTCGACGCGGCCAACAGCCAAACTGGAGTTGGCGCTCGGAGGAAGACGCCAGTCGCCGAGTTTTCCAGCGCAGATGAGGCCGTACCCTACTCAGAAAAATCCCCTGCACTTCTGCAGATTCCTGCTGACATACACAACACGCGCCTAACAATGCACAATAAATAGATTATCACATTAACCCGGGTACAGGCCAGAGAGAGAGCTAACTGTTGTTGAATGTCTGGCTCAACATGAAAAGCTTCAGGCTGGATGATATTCGGCTGTGGAATCTGTGCCACACAAAGCACATCAGACACACCACTCGGCTATTAATAGCAGGAGCGAATACCACAAATTAATGACAGACTCTGGGTCTTCCATCTACATCAGCGACCGCCGGCAAGACCCTGAACAAGCCAAACTTACAGTTTTATGATCAGACACAGAGGCTTGAGGACTTTACTTTACATTTCTTCTGTGTCGGCTGGAAATCACCGCAGGGATATTCAGAGACATGAAGCGTACAAAATAAGATTTCTTCATGCATGTTTTCTGCCTGTTTTTCTTTATTTACACAAAAGAAACAGTTCACGCAAAACTGAAATCTGAAGTCACTCACCCTCGTGTCGCTCTGAACCGATTGACTTTCTTTTCTCTGTTGAACACGAGAGATGCTTAGCGCTCCCTTAGGAAAATTAACCATCCTTCTTTTGTGGTACAAGTGTCGTACACATGGTTTTTTGGTGTATTGACCATGGTTTTACTACGGTAACCATGTTTTTTTGTTTGCTTTAACCATAGTAAAACCATGGTTCATTTTTGTAAGGGTATGTTTATAAACACGCAATAAATAAAAATAGAGGACAGATGTTACCAAACATCTAAAACACAACACAATACTTGCAGTTTATAATCTATTCCAAGTCTTACTTCATGTGAGAAGCAGATTGAAAACTGGAGATGTGAAAATCCTCCTCAGCGCCTCCAGAAACACTGAGATTTCATCTACTCGCACAGAAACACTGATGAATTGCCATAATGCCATAAATGACCAGAACAGTTGTTCCGGTAAGAACTTGATCTTTACAAAGAAACTGTGTTCTGGGTTTAAGCATCAGAATGATCTGACGGACACACCGCGTGCGGTGCAGTTCATCCAGCTCATGACGCAGGACTCATACACATGATTTCTCAACATGAACTTCTTAATAAACACATCTATATGTGCCATGTGTGAGGTAGAAATGCTAAACATCACCTAGAAGCTTTTACACAAGTAACAGGAGACTAAAAGGTTTTCATTGACATAAAAAGACCCATAACCCCTGAAATATACTGCATTAATATCACTAGTTCTGTTTATTTCCTCTCTTCCAGTGAATGAAGAACATGTGAAGTGACAGCTTCCTCTTTGAAGTGGGCGAGAGAGGTAATGCCGAGCTAATTCAATTAACACAGACTGCTCTCAATTACTTCTCTTCAAACACACGTCTTTAAGAAATTAACAAGCCAGTCTCATTGTCGTTGGCTGAAATGCCTTCCATATCGACTCTGTCTCCACAACAAAGTGTGAACGCTCACATGTGGAAACATTTTAAACATTTACCGTACGAGTTGTAATAAAGCGATGACTGTGACATATTGCATCTTCTCTCAGCCGCTCAAATACTGAGAGTAAGATTGTGTGCGTGCGTGTCTGTAGGCATCATATGTGTCAGACAGGTGAACAGAGGAACACGTGATGGGACTGCAGGCATTGCTGTGATCTTCTTTCAGTGTGTTTAAAGAGACGCACGCCTGCTGGGAGTATGAAATACCTGCCGTCCACAGAAACCACAGCCGTTTACACACAGAGCTGAGAAAGAAACCAGAAGAGGGTGAAGCCAGATTCACATGTGTGTCCGATGACTGATGAAGAAGCTGATTAACGGCAGGAAGTAGAAGACATCAGAGCAGGAAGCGTGCACTAGAAATCAGAACAAACCGGAGACATCTCTAGATTCCAGCAATCTGGGTCAGAACCTGTAAATGTCCAGAAGCACTTAGTGCTAGGGATGTTATTGGTTATTAATTGTCGATAACAGATTACTCAAAATAACTTAACGATGATTGAGTTCAAGGTCATGCACGTGCGTAAACACAGACAGCAGACTCATGAAAACACAACGACTGTCCACTTATTACATTACATGACTGCCGACACACCTTCCTATAGAAATAAAAGAAAGTTCATTTGGACAACGGACGCAAGAGTTCGAGAGGCGAAATGATTGACAGGTCACGAAGGTGGAGGAGAACTTTAGTTAATAAAAGTTAAATTTCTTCGTTCAATATCAGTAGTGTTGACCTTGTTTTATTGTTGTATTTTCATTTAAAATAATAATAAACTGTGAGGTAAATCTGAAGAACTTTGAATTTATTTATGTTACAAGACAGTTACAATGTTATCAGTCTTAAGGTTTTTGCACATACAGTCTGAAATTTTCGTATGCGTTTATTTTGTGTTTGGAATTGTCAAAACGCCTCTCAAAATGCTTGCTACAGATGCGAAAAACGCAGAAAATCGAACCCAGTCCGAATATTTTTATGATGGATAAAAAAATATCAGAGGCAGTGTGTAAATGTGATTGACACAACGTGAGGTCGTATTTATTTTTTAACGTGTGGAAATTTTGGATGCAAATGTCGGACTCAATGTGCAATGGGCTTTAATTGTTTTGTTAATAAACGTCCCGTTTAATATAAGTGAGTCTGTCAGTGCACTCTTTTTTTGTTGTTGAATTAAAAGTAAAAGTGATGCGATCTAGGAAAACCTAACACATGGTAAAATTTTACACATTTCAGATTTTGATAGCAAATGAAAGCTGGCTTACAGCCCTTTCTAAATCTGTTTTTATTCCGTTATCTGAAGTCGGCTGATTGCTGTGATTTTTGAGAAAAACAGGTTTCAAGTTGGCGATGAAAAGAAGCACAACAGTCAAGGATCACAAGTCATACTCTAGAAACAATTTAATATAAAAACATTCCCTAGTGTTGAAATCTATCAAACATACCGTATGAAAAGTGTTTGAATGAAGTGAAAGTAATGCATACTAGCAGAACTGAAGAGAACTTCTTAAGAAAAGCAAGTTTCCTGTGATTATGATGGCCATGGTCTCTGAACCTTTGATCATCCCGTGTGTCTGTTGATGGCGTTCCAGAGGCGGATCACATGACCAGCATCATGTGGAAATGAGAAAAATCTCACTTTATGAGGCAGCTCAGGAGAAATATCATTCATCAGGTGATGAGAGTTCTGCTGAACGTCAGCTTACAGCGTCTGGCCCGTGTTGAGATGAGTGAGATGGACCTCAGAAGAGTGTGAAGTGAGAGAGTGAGATACAGGTTATTGGTAACAGAGCAGGACGTCGAGTTTCTTTCATTGTGGCTGTCAATGCAAACCTCTCAGTTTACGTTAGAAATGAAAAGCAGTGAGAGGATTCCGATCCTCTTCAACAGCCAAAGACACGCCAACACCAAACCTGTGGGAAAGAAAAAATCACAGATGAGATCTTTCATTTATAATCTCAACAGAAATAATACAAACATAATCTTCATAGCAGTGTGTGACAGACAGACCTCAGTACTGTAATGTTCCCAGCCGGTGGAGAGAGAGAACACCAAATAATGCATGCAGGCCTGAATTAGGCAGATACCCTCTGATAATACACATCCAAAAACATTCTCTCAAATTCTGGACACACCTTAACTCAAGTCCTCCTAACACACTTCAACATGAAGCACTTAAAACACAAGAGCTGAGACCCTTCTGCCAGCTGCCTCTGAACCTTCACACCGGCACAACCGAACAGAACCGAATCAGAATAAACCAAATGATCAAAGAAAGTCAAAAGTCATATTGAGATCATTGGGAAAAGGAAAGTAAAAACCAAAGTAAACTAGAATGCTATCGGATCCTAAACAGACAATAGAATGTGTCAGATGATGTCTACACTGTTGGAGATGTGAAACAGAGACGGATCCTGAGCGAACACAGACTCAGTGATCACAGTCTGGCCGTTGAGAGAGGCAGACACACACAAACATGGAGTCTGTGCTCACTGTGACACTGCTGAGGTGGAGACTGAGACACACTTTCTCCTTCATTGTGATCTATTTAAAGATGTGAGAGAGAAACACTTTCACACAATGTCAAAGGTCATGCCAGAGTTTGATAGGTGTTGAGAAACCGAGCGAATGCAGATGTTAGAGAAGAGACACACATCAGCTGCTGCTTCATTCATCTATCAGCTGCACAAACTACTGCCTTCATCTGCTACAATCAATGCACATCTCATTACATTCTCATGTTTCTGCCTGAAATATACTTTGATATTGAGATTTTATTTCCATATTTCATTGGTTTACTTACATATATATTACAATATTACATACGTATAATACATATACTCTATTTTATATTTCATTCTATATTTATGCCTTACTCAGCACCTTAGTTTAATTTTAATCTCATGTTTGTACTTAATGTATGTCTTTTGTTATATGTTCAATGCTTTGGCAATATTGTAAGAACACGCAATCATGCCAATAAAGTACCTTGAAATTGAATTGAGAGTACAGTACAGCAACACAAACAGGGTCATGACACACACACACGCAGCACACGCACATACACAACACAGACCCGCGGCTGCAAGTAAAGCCCAAACCACCAGCAGTGTCCACAACTAAACATAGCACAACCTCAGCCCAGACAACCTCTCTCTCTCTCACTCTCACTCTCTCTCTCTCTCTCTCTCTCAGACTCAGATTAGCTGTGACGCTAAGCATACAGCGGTGGACTGCGAAATTGACCGCCGCGCTGAGTTTGGAGCGCGTTCAGACGCTCGCTGTGGACGAGGAGCAATTCCTCCACACGAGGTCCCAGATTCATCATCACAGATCATCAGGAGACAAAACACCAGCGTCTCTTTCATGATCAGAGAAATGAAGTTGATCTAGCATCCACGCCAGTCGTCTGGCCAGCCCGTGTTACCCAGTGACGCGATCGGCAGACTTTTCTGGGAAAGTCTGCGTGTGTATATATGCATACATGTCTGCGTGTGTGTTTGTGCGTGAATTTTTCCAAACCCGGTGTGAATCTGAGCAGAAATACACTGAAGAATGAATAACATGTGATTTTGTGTTCAAAAAAAGATACACAACTTACTTTGGCATGTAGTCACATATAAAACCCCACAAGCCACACGGTGTGTTTGAGCATCATCTCATGTGTGATGCAGTGTGTGTGTGTGTGTGTGTTTACAGCTCTGTGATGTCAGAAGCAGCTCGTGTATATAATTTGAACATTCATCTTGAGCTTCACAAGTCAGAGCAGAAGAGCTCAGCAGAACTTCAGACGAACTCCTCTGATCTCAGGACAACAGCCCAAACACAAATCATTCTGATGGATTGTTAAGAGACCTTTGAGGAGCAGAAACACTACAGTAAGTTTCTTTTCAGTTTTTGATTTAAAGTGTGAAGTTGCAGGTTAGGTTTGATGAGATGATGGTTTTTCAGTTCTGTGGCTCTTTCACAGCTCAAGAGACATAAATGATGTGAATGAAGTGCTTTAACTGAAGACAAGTATATTATTGAAAAAGACACAATCAGGCCCATCACACAAATGATTAAGGTATGGATTTGATTGTTTTAGGACACACAGTAAGAGCTCAGACATCATCTGATGTTGGGTGAAGCTGAAGAGAAGTGTTTGAGTTGATCTGAGCCCAGTTTGAGACCTCACTTGTGAAACATCTGAGAAGTTTATTCAATTTTCTCTCTGGTGTTTGTGCCAGTGTACAGCTGTTCTGTGTTTGAGAGGATAGTGATAGTGTCATAGCGTTGAGTAGATCAGATGAAAATGATGTCATAGAGGAGAAATTGTTTGAACTCTATTGGCGGGCTAATATTGTATTTGCTAAATGTTGAGAACAACAATTAATGCACTTTTGGTTTGGCAATGAACCCTCTTCTGTTTTTGAGGAAAAACACCAGCAGAAATCGTTTTTTCTTTACACCATCGAGGTGAAACTGAGAACATGCGTTTCAACAGTTTCTCATACTGATCAGTTTGGCCAAGATATAAAGTTGGACCTCAGAGATTTCTCTTGTAGTTCTGGTCTCTGTGTGTATGATTCTGTCTCTAAACTGAGACGAAGCCTCGTAACTGAGAACTCATGAAAGAGTCATGAAAGTGCAACCACCGAGCAATAAAAACGAATCTGTCACGAAACAACGAACCCTTCTAAATCTGTCTAGATATCAGACTGCTTTCTCACATCCGCCGCGATGGGTTTTCATGAGGACAGATTTCATATTCAGCTCTGAGCTCATGACTTCACCCGAATCCCAGCGTTTGACTTTCTGCTTATAATTCTCAAATGAAAATCAGGTGCATTAATGTAAGAGAGAACTGTAAAGGAAATGGTGTGATATAATACTTTATGACTCCTGGAGGAAAGTCTGAGAGAAGCCAACAGAACAGAGTCCACACGCTCTTCAATGTGACGAGTCACAGCACAACGCTCCCAACCTGCTTTCATAGAGACTGAGCTGTGTTGCGTAACGGTGTCCCAGTCGCTTTCATGAGTCCGACCTCTAACAGAACAAACAGAGATGTTACAAACTATACCAGGATGCAGTCAGGTGAGGTTTTGGAGGCGGAGCTAACCTTACGTGTTAATTATAAAGAGAGGGGAGATCAATTGATTGTTCACAATGTGCATTACAAACATGAATAGTCCGTTTTCATATCATACTGACTTTAAACATCTTTAAGCATTTTCGTAGACCGAGCAAAATCTGTGAAATGTAATTCAGAATGAAGCATTAATCCCAATCAGTCATTGAGTTCCTAACTAACACACAGAGCGTAATGAATCCAGTGAGACACTCATGCTAATAAAACACTTTTGGAAGGAGAGAGAGAGAGAGAGAGACGGGGGTGAAGCAGTAAGATTAAAAGTGAACAGTTGTTTTGTGTACGCCGCTCGCTGCCAAAAGCCAGTCATTTTGGATGAATCTAAAACAGCTTTCCTGGCCCCGTCCCATTTCACGCCTCCTGCCAGGAAAGACTTTTTTCACCTGTTTATGTGCAGGTAAAGTATACTCTCCAGAGTGCCCCCGAATGAGGTCTTTTTTTCCAACTCCATGCAGAAGCCTTATATAAGCGTGAGTGTGTGTGTGTGTGCGCGTGCGCGCGTGTGTGTGCGCGTGTGTGTGTGCGCGGACCACAGGGGCTGAAACAGGTAGTCTGGACCTCTGCGACTGAACTGTTCACTAGAGAAAACTGGCCCACCCTGTGAAGGAGCTCATAAAACGGGAAGGATCCGCATCATCGGTCTGAAGAGGGACGCCCAGCACAACACACACTCATTTCGTTATTTTGTAAATAAGTCGACCTTTACATTGTTCCACGCGTCTTCCAAGAGAACATCTCACTGCCTGCCCGGAGCTCAATGACGTGAGAACGTTCTCACACATACGCCAGAGCGAGCAAACACAAACGCATTGGTACGCAGTGACCGGACGACACATCTGAAACGAATATTTAACACCATTATCACTGGAATAATTATAACCCATATCATATGTTTTTATGGACAAATAAGATCACCTCCACATCTCAGTCGTTTCTCCTAGATAGACTTGATGTTAAAGTAAATGTTAAAGAATCTTCTCATTTAGCATTCGTCTTGTTTTTCAGTACAAATATCTCCATCAAATATCAAGAAATACAGCAAAAAATCTTCGATCAAGATACATTTACTTGAGAAGCAACAAAAACATCTCTTAAGATTTGAATGAAGTTGAATGTATTCTTAGGTCAATGAAATGTCCTGAAGGTAAAACGCTAAGCTGTGTAAGAAACGGTGTGAGAAGCTCATCAGGGTGAGATGAGAAGAATTCCTGGAGTCTGCGGAGAAGGAGGCTGATGGAAAAGACAGCTGTGAGAACCATTTCATTCTCTTCATGTGTAGAATGAGTCCGTGTTCTGAGAAACATCCACCGATGCTCAAGACACATCTCAACATATCACTAAAGTTCTGTCATCGTGTTCAGGAGACGATGAGAATCTCTCAGCGAGTTTCAAACGGGACAAAAAACACGTCATAAGATTCATCTTCAGATACATGTTCAGTTAGGAATCTGAGGCCAGAATTTCTTTCAAAAGCAAACTGATTCTTTGACGTTTATGTTGGGTATAGAGAGGTGAATGTCACTGAAGCCCATCTTTACACTGCGTCTGGAACTTTCATTCAGCTCTAAACTTCCAGTAAGTGAAGGTCAGTAAGTTAAGACGTTCAAACATCTGCAAACACACAAAACACAGAAAGTGTAGCGCTGTAGAAATGGGTTCACAAAAACCAACAGATCAGCCTGTTGGGAAAATCTCTTTACTTACCAGCGCCGTGTGTTTCTGAAACTTGCACCAAAAGGCCAACAATAGCCGTCAGTCAATGTTCTCACGCACGCACGCGCAGCAGATGTCAAACAATATCACACTGGGAGGTTTGAAAGAAAGCCAAACTCATAATCACTGAAAATGTCAACGGACTGAGTCTCAAAGCTAAAAGCACAAAGAGACTCAAGTTTAGAAGACTTCAGGGTTAAACCCACACCAACACAGGTGACACAACACTACTGTCATCCTCTGTCTCGCATCTTTCTCCTGACGAATACCAACCTTCAATCTTGAAAAGGTCTACAGAAACGAGTCAATAATTGAGACACTCAAGTAGAAACAATACTTCTGCAGAAGAACATGTTATATCAAGAGATTTGAGTTCTCCGTTGTGTTTCATTCAAATGAGTCTGAGATGTCTCTCTCAGGAGAAATAAAAAGAGAATCAAATGAGACTGAACACATGAAGCGTCTGGATTTGATGAGAAATGTTTGAGTTGATATTGAGATATCAGACGAGAGAAATCTGAGCTCAGTTTGACACACTGTTCTGACAATCAGGAGAAATATCTGAGACACACATGAGACTTCAGTAGAACTTTCCTTTTGCTCTCTGTTGAGTCTCAGTGATGTCTATGATATTAAAGAGATCTCATCTGTGAGGCTGTTAGAATCTGTAACACTCTCTGAATGGTTAAAGGGACACTTCACCCAAACATGAAAATTCTCTCATCATTTATTCGCCTTGGAGTTGTTCCAAATCTGTTTAAATGTCTTTGTTCTGTTGAACACAAAAGAAGATATTTTGAAGAATGTAGGACGGTTCTGGGGCACTTTTGACTACCAGTGTCAGTTTTCCTACTATGGGAGTCAGTGGGGTTCAAGAACTGTCTGGTTATAAGCATTCTTCCAAATATCTTTCTGTGTTTAACCAAACAAAAACATTTATACAGATTTGGAACAACTCAAACGTGAGGAAATGATGACAGAATTTGTTTCATTTTTGGGTGAACTGTGTTTCAGCACATTATCTATCAACGTGAACCATCATCTTCATTTTTTGTCAAATGTTTGCGCTCTCTCTGTGTCACTTGCTTTTACATTTTTGTTCAACAGTTTCTCAAGTGGCTCTTAAAGTGGAAGTTCACCCAAAAATCTACTTTGTGTGATTTTTTACTCGCCCACATGGCGTTACACATGTTTAGAGGACTTCGGAGCACAAATAGAGATATTTAGGTGACGTCCGAGAGCTTTCCAGGCCTCCTCATAGACATCATGGTTATAGTTTTTGCCAAGGTCCAGAAAAGCACTAAAGACATGGTTCCGCGCACAGTGACTCAGAATTCTCAGAATTCTTTTGAAGCGACGAGATCGCTTTATGTGCGGAAAACAAATCAAATTACCGACTTTAATGGATATATTCTCCTCTGTCTTGTGAGTGTATGGCGCGTTCATGCGCCATACAAGACACAAAACCTGTCTACTTTTGAAGTGCTCTCGTGAACGTGCACCATACATTTGTTTTCCGCACATAGAGCGTTCTCGTCGCTTCAAAAGAATTCTACTGAGTCACTGTGCGCGGAACCATGTCTTTAGTGCTTTTCTGGACCTTGGCAAAAACTATAACCATGATGTCTATGAGGAGGCCTGGAAAGCTCTCGGACGTCACCTAAATATCTCTATTTGTGCTCCGAAGTCCTCTAAACATGTGTAACGCCATGTGGGTGAGTAAAAAATCACACAAAGTAGATTTTTGGGTGAACTTCCACTTTAAGTGTTGACATACGTCTGTGTATGTGTGTTCCTCACATTTAACTTCCTCTCCAAACTTCATATGTAATACAGTGCTCCCTCTCTCTCTCTCTCTCTGTCTCTCTCTCTCTCTCTCTCTCTCTCTCGCTCTCTCATATAAACACAAGAGGAGTAGACTGCCTACATACGGGCCGAGTCTTTGTTAGGCCTCCCCCAGCCATAACCTCCCCTCCCACTCTCTCTCTCTCTCTCTCTCTCTCTCTCTCTCTCTCTCTCAACCTGAAGACTTCTGAAAGTTTCCCATCCTCATCATCCAGCTGTAGAACAGAGCACCTGAAACACTGGCGATCAGATCGCTCGCACCTCTGGATTCTCTGCAGCTCACTCGGATCACTTTACAGGAGAATCTGATGCTGGATACTTTGAAGGAGCCGTTCACCTGGGTTAACACGCCGCTGTTTATTCATTTGTTTCAGCCTGGAAACTTTGAGGAGACTGGAGTCGTGTCTCACGGGACAGAGGACTCGCAGACGCACACAAAGCTCGTTGTGTTGTAAGTTGTTTCTCATCTTTGGGTTTGTGTTGTGACTCAGACGCTCTCTTCTCTCGGATGTGTTTGAGTCTCTGGAGTCAGATGTGATGTGTTTAGCATGTCAACATGAGCAGCTGAATCACACTTAACCCTTCCCAGAAAGAACACAAATACTGTACGTTTAAGCTGTAGTCGTATGTAAGCTTGTGTTTGTGTGTGTTTGCTCAGATTCAGAGAAGAGGAAGATGTTGTGTTCTAGACGGGTTCTCCAGCAGTGGATCTTTGCTCTTTTCTTACTGTGTTCTCCTGTCCCTCATCACGGCCGGCCCGTCGATGCCCTCAGCAGTCGCATGTAAGTGCCACCATACGATGCTCACATACTGCACTCTTTCTGCTTAGACATGAACCATCAGAGCATGTGCCGCGTTCAAGAGAGATTCGGACTTACTGTGAAGGAATATTAAGACTACATCAAGATCACAATATCTCAAAACCCATCCAGGACGCTCCTAATACAGTATGGCCACAACGTTTGCACGTGCCAAAGAGAAAAATCAAGTGATTGTTGATGTTGAAGTTAGCATGACTTGTGTGTGTGGTGTTTGGCCGTAAGTTTGGAGATCGTGCCGGGAGGTGTTTTGATAGTCTGTGCCCACCTGTGTGTTTGCTCAGAGTTTGGGGGCGAGCGAGGTGTGGGCTGCTCGCTCGCTCCGGGCTCCTCAGATGCCACCCAGATGCTCCGCAGGCCACCTGCTGCTCGCACAGACGTGCTTTTGTGCCGCCCGCTCCGTGACAGACGCCCGCTGATAGAGTCTGAGAGAGAGAGAGAAGGGTTGCTGCTTCTCCCAGCGGAGGAGATCTTTCATGTCTGAATGCAAAACACGCTTCCATGGACCCTTGTCTGTGATCCGCACACGTGTGCCAGGACCTCCCCGACCTCATGTCAGCTTTTAATGAGCTTGTGTGTGTGTGTGTGTTAGGAGATGATGTTTGTTGTGTTTTCAGCTCGTTATAGTGTGCGTATGAGAGTTACAACAATACACAGAAAACTCTTTTGGAACATCGTCGAGATTCAAATGATTTATAAAAGTTGATTTAAGTGTGACGGTAATGATGAAGGATTCGGGTGATTTGATGAAACAACAACACCAGTAATGATTTCAGCGAGCGGGTAAAAGGGTTTGGACCTTGAATCACAATCAACTGGATTATGTTCTGGCCGGTGGCGCTGATGGGATCTCTCCGAGGAAGAGTTCTCCTTTGTTGGAAGGTTCGATCGGTGGCCAAACAACACAAGTGTGTGATCTCAGAGCCTCATCAGAACGGGCGTTCACGTTTAGAAGCAGCGAGCGGACGCTGCCGTCCAGGACAAAACCTCCTACTGGTGTTCACCTGAATGTGAGCCAGCGAGAGATGTTTCAGAGCCAAGGCAGATCTGCTCTTTCAGTTTCACCAACACAAAGCAGCTCTTATCTTCTGTGGCTGTGTTTCTGCTCACAAGCCATCTGAGCACATGAACATTCATTCTGACATTAATCACAGACACGCATGCATCTTTAACACAGTGGGAATAATCCAGTAGATTTACTCTAGTTTGAATGCTCTGTGACCCTGACTAAACCCCCAAAACACAGTAACCACAGTCTAACCATGGCATTTTAAAACCGTGTTGGTTATACGCATGAGCTCATAAATCTAAAGTAAAATCATGGTTCAGAGAAAATCTCTACACAGGTTGAAATAGTGAATGAATATCACAGATGTGTTGCAGAGAGATGGACATACAGAGCTCTCTCTGTCTCCGGACACACCGGCGTTGGGTTTTATACGATGGACATTTCTGTCTCATAAATCTGTCCGAGTACATTAAGAAAATCATACGACGTGACAGAAGAGCAGAGCACAGAGCAACAGCGTTCATGAGGAGCCACGGGAGAGGAATAAAGACACTCTCCAAAGAAAGGGAAACTCATCGCTCGCTGCCTGATGAGGAATAATCTCATGGATCAGTGTAACCAGTCTGGAAAAACTCTTCAAGAACAAATCTGATCTACAATCGATCTGCAGCTCAAATCCAATGTCAACATGTTTGATCAATCTTTTGTTTGCTGGAAATCAGGAGGTGACCAAAGGTTTGATTCCTGCCCTCTGCTGCCCCCTGGTGTTCACACGGACCCTCTTCAGGTTGAAAGAGCGCTCTGATCTGATGTCTGCTTTACTTTGGCTCAGATAGGAGATATGTGTAATTGTTTCAAGACGTTTGGACTGAATGCCGAGTATCCAAAACTGCACACGGTAGCAGAGATCTCTTCGAGTCGAGGGGCCGTCAGATCTGCCCGCTCTTACACCTCCCAGTGATTTCAACCGAGACGCAGTGGCACCCGTTCTTTACAATTACTGCGCGTTTAAGGTTGCAGCTCTGATTATTGGCTTTCGGCACTTTGGGCTGGAGAGGGTTTTGATGTTTGAAGATCCACGTCGACTGTGGAGGTGTCAGAAAACAGCTAAAGATCCCACGGGCCGGTGCGGAGGCTGACATCAGCACTGCTGGTGGTTTGTTTGGGTTTGATTTAGGACGGGGAACCGGAGGCCCAGCCGGGTGAATACAGCACCGCTGGGGGGTTGGATGTGAGCCAAACCTTCTGGATTTAACTCAAAACACATTGAACACGGCTGACAGTAAAAACCTTTGTTGATCACCAAATGAGAATTTAGGTTAAAAGGCATAGTGTGTGTGTGTGTGTGTGTGTGTGTGTGGGAAGGGTAAACCCTACGGTATGGGGACAAAATGTCCCCACAAAGATGGCAATATCCAAAACCCTTGTCCTTTTGGGGACATTTTTTTGGTCCCCATGAGGAAACGAGCTTATAAATCATAGAGAATGAACTTTTGTGAAAATGTAAAAGAGCAGACAGTTGTGTGTGATTGTTAGGGTTAGGGGGAGGGAATATGAGATACAGTTTGTACAGTATAAAAACCACTGTGTCTATGGAATGTCCCCATAAAACATGGAACCGTGTGCGTGTGTGTGCATGCGTGTACAGGTTTTGCAGTGATTAGAAACAAATCCCAGAACACACATACTGATCTCATTTAGATCTTGAATATTCCAAATAAAAATCACAGAAGAGCTTTCAGTATTATCGGAGTTGTTTCTCCTAGACATGAATGAAATGAAATGAAGAGCAAAGGGAAAGTTTCTTGAATCTCATGTGTGTCTCAGAAGAAATCTGTTGTTAGAGTTTCAGAAGAGATGTCAACAATGTGCCAAAAAACATTTCTCATCAATTTGACTCAAATCTACATTCATTTACACCTCCAGACTCTTCATGTGAGACTATACTGATTACAATAAATCTCCTGAGCTTTAACAAGAGCAATGACATTTTCTTCTGGGGACGACAAGACAACGTGTGTCATGTGCATTTTTGAAGTAAAAGTAAACATGCAATACAAGACGTTGTTGTGAAGTGTCATAAATCAAGTGTATTTACGGTGTTTCCTCATGTTTTCACTGCGCACTGGATGTTTTTCCAGTCTGATTGAGAGAATCTTGTTATAAATGTGACCGATCTAAGATGTGATGTGATGTCTTGTGTTTGTCAGGAAGCGTTCAGTGACACACGCTCAGCTCATGCATGATAAAGGCCGGACGCTGCAGGACCTGAAGAGGCGCATGTGGCTGCAGGAGTTACTTCATGAAGTGCACACGGCCGAGATCCGTGAAGCTCAGCAGCAGAGCGGAGGAGGGAGCGCTCACACCGTCGCCGTGCCGATAGATGTGGGGCTCGCCGTGGGAACGGGCACCGTCCATCCCAAACCCGCCGGGGGCACCAAGAACCTGCCCATCAGCTTCCAGCTGGAGGATGAGGAGGGCACCAACCTCCCGCAGGAAACCAATAAATCTCAAACGTACAAAGACAGCGCGCAGAAGGCCAACGGCAAGAGGAAGAAGAAGGGCCGAGCGGGGAAGAGGAGAGAGGGAGGGGGGAGGAAGAGGAGGGCTCGCTCGCTCGGACGATCACCGCCGGAGGACATCGGGAGCGGCTCGGGCCAGCACTAAAACACTGTCAGTCTCTGACGACGGTAAACATCATCATCATCACCATCATCACACAAACTCTCTCTGTTATTCAGCAACTCTTTCTGAACTCCTGTTTGATTCTTGTTGATCTTCTCTTCAGATCTGCGAGGACATTTGAAATGGACACCGCAACATTCATGTCAAAGTGAGAGGAAAATATTTATTACCTTGTAAATATTCTCAAATCGCCCGAACAATGACAAAGACAACGACACTGCTGAGCTCCACGCATTGAGCTGCAGACTCCAAACCTTGTGAATAGTTTTGCTTTACCTTCATTTTGTTCTTTTATTCTTTGTTCTTACATGTAGGACTATGCCTCTATCACGGTGTCAGAATTCCTGTAATTTATTTTGTTTGAATGGTGTATTTATTTTGGTAAGGTATCAGGTGCTGCTGATATTATTTTTGTACTATAATGCACTTTAGATATATAAATATAGAAATATATACAGGTCATTTTGTTACTGGAAGTATTTTGTGGTTCAGTTGAATGAAGACGTTTATAATCATTCCTCCGTTTTGTTGTTTATTCCACAACTTTTGTGTTTCTGTATGTTGCTGGCTCTCTTACACAACCTAGCGAGTCGCCTTCCTAGACAGCATCATAAAACCTCATAGTGAGTGTTGATGAATTGACAAAAACGTTCATAACTTTAAAGAAACATCGATAATTTGACATAGAATTTGTGTGAAGTATGTATTTGTTCAATCATTATCTTAGTAACTGAGTCAAGTCCCCTATGTAGAGCACGAATTGTGTTGCTGTGTGTGAATGGACGTCACACTAGGGTTTGAAACAGAGCTTTTGTGTATTTTTGTTTCTTTGCTGACCTGAACGGGCACGACGACACACACAACCCTGATATCATCCACAGACCCACCTGTACATGTTCTAGAATAACTCTTGTTGTTTTGCACTGAGAGAAAAACTGAATGAATTAAACATCTGACAGTCTCAAACGCAGTCACGACTCTTCTGTGTGTGCTTGAGAAATGTCTCGATGCTTTTGGCAATGTTGTTTTATTATCAGCGGCCTTTAAAATCTCTTCTCTGGAGACAGGAGGAGACAAGAATGAACGATGGTGGGAAACCTTAGAAGCTTCTTTGATGTTCTCAATATCACGAAACACTTCAACTCTACACAAGTATGAAGAAGCCAATGTGCTTTTCTTCCGTCTTTTGGGGGATGATGTGCAAAAATGATCGAGCAAATTACAGCCCATAACAGAAGCTTTCACGTTCAGCAGTGACTGTGGTTTACTGTGGTGACTGGCAATTACCTCCAGCAGCCGGGAAACCCATCAGGCCGCAGGCGTGAGAAACAGCTGGACGAGAGATTTTCTGAGGCCAGCTCTATACCTGCGCGACCTGATCTCTGATCAGCCTGTGAGGCAGAGCGTGAGCCGCTTGCTTTTCAACAAGCTTTCCTGGATTGTCCTTTTAAAGAAACACTCACGGGTTTATGCCAATGCAGAGGGTTTAAGGCCAACTTTACAAACCCAGAGAGAGCCGAGTGTCATTTTCTCAACATCACATTACTGCTTTCAGTCAACACTAACCTGCTATGGAAACTGAATAATAGAAAGTTATTTTAAAGAATCATTTCTGCTTCATTTTTTGATCAACATGATACGGCATTAGCATTTTATTTCTGTAATGTGACAAAGTTCAACAAAACATTCATCATTTTTTCACCCTCAGGTCGTTCTAAACTGTACATGTAATGACTCTTTCTCCTCTGGTCTTGTAATGACACGAGGGTGGTTCAGTGATGAAAGAATGTCCATTTTTTGGTGACCTGTATGAACTGAAGTTTTTTCTGTGATTTGAGCAGTTCAAAGGGGACGGATTGTTTGATCGGTTACCTGTGACTGTGGTCGCGAGAGCCCCCTAGCGACAGAGAACAAGAATAACAACTATAACAGGTCTGTTAGATGGTGTTAATTGCAAAATAACTATCTTATATCAAACAACAAAACACAATTTATTATATTATAAAAATAACATGCTGTATGACATTTAAAACGTGTTTGCCACAGAAGCCTCTATAAAAAAATACTACAATGCCATTATTAAGGATAATATAATAAAAATGTTAGAAGAACAAGATACGGCTGTGAAATGTAACAGGTTTCCGTCAGACCTCAGATATCAGATAAAACTCAGACACAGAAGCATCAGTGAAGCATCAGTTCTTCAGGACGAAGCTCTCGCACAATCGAGCATCAGTCAAAACCGCCTCAGACTAAAAAGGCATCAAGAGAAAATTGAATCGTTGGCGCTTCCTCGCTCCTCCGTCCTATCAGTGACCCGGAAATCGATCGAGCTCAGCCATCTAATCTTACCCTAAAACATACAGATATATCCCAAAACATAAACTTACAACGAAAAAATGATCATTAATAGATCCTGCACTTTTGTTATTGTTATATCAGCACGACTGTCTGTCTGCTGTTGGAGTCGATTCCGGTTCCTGGTTTGGGAATGGAAAGAATCGATTCAGCTGCTGTCTTCAATTCCAGCTCCGAGCACCACTTGGTTTTACTACAGATTTTTATTTGTTATTAAAAAATGTAAACAATTTTCATGCAATACAATTTTATAAGATGTCACTTTCTACATGTATTAATCGTTTATTAATATTGTTTCTATAACAAAAACCTTAACCGAATATGTCAATCTTGTCCTGCAATTCCAATGTATCATTAATAATAGGCTATCATTAATAATCTTTCTCAGTTGTTTTATTTACTAGCTGTTTTCAAAAGAAAGCAAAGGTCAAATTACTATGAACGGTTTTTAAAGTTATTTATCCGTGTACACAAAACTTCTTAAGGAATATACATAGACGGATTGATCATCAGTAAATTGTATCAAAAAATATGTAAGAATACTGTACATGTTCTGTAAGTGTAAATGACAGACAGATCTCTAGAGCTCATACTGGGGCTCTTTTTCTCTTTACTGACTAATAGATTCGCACGTTTTTTTGCCATTACTCTTTCTAATCTTCTTATTCAATTTTAAATGCAACAAGTAGTGCAGACAGGTGTTGAAAAAGTTCTGCCTAGCTTTAACAGCTTGAAACAGATGTCCAAGTAAATAGTTCAAAGTTTATTCGTCACATACAAAACCATACATAGTACGACATGCAGTGAAATTCTTTTTCGGCTGTCCGAATAGAGTAGAAAAAGAGATAGAAAAGGAAGGAAGGTTAAACTATAGGCTATATAAACAATATATAAATATAAATAGTGTAGGGGAGTGTCCATGTAAAGTGCAGGTGCTGTGCAATATATGTATATATATATATATATATGTGTGTGTGTGTGTAGTATACAATCATGTACAATGTGCAAAGTATGCATATGTGTTTCATATAAAAGCTCTTAAAGAGGAATCGATTCTTGATTCTCAACGCTTTGGAATCGAATCTTTGTTGGAATCGATTCCCAGCCCTAGATGCCTACGGTCCGCGCCACAGTGAATCAAACACGCACGCGCGCGCGCGCAGGGCAGTGGTGGGGGTAAACGACGTTCTCCTGCTGTCTGTATTGAAGAATATTCGTGAAATGTGCTTGTAACATGTTAAAGAAGTAATAACATGTTTGATATTTGTTATGTTATTCGTGTTTAACATATGAAGAGTAGAAAACGAGTTTGTGTGCTTGTGTAATGGGATCAGAAGCTACGCCTCAGAAACTCACACTTGTGTTTGTGAAGACCTGACGAGTCTTTCTCTTCTCATGCACAGTGACATCTACACAACCCGTTTATTCTCACGGTTATCTCGGTGTGTTTCAGGCCGGTTTGTGTTTCGACGCGACGCCATGATATTCTTCACATTCGATGAGCTCACGCGCGCTTCTGATCTTCTGTACTCAGCCGATCGACTTCACCAGTGTAACTGGTCATCCTTACTAGTATAACTAGTCGTCTGATCTGAGGATTCACTTCGACATGAGCTCGAGTCAAACTTTAACGGTGAGTTTTTACCTGCGAGTTAAAGAGAGAAATAAATCGCGGAGGCCGCGGTGTGTGTGTGTGTGTGTGTGTCGGTACGTACACAATGTTCTTGTAAGTTTTGTCCACCGATTTTCTGTATGAAGTTCGACAAAAACTCCGCTAAAATCTCATAACTTCGGTTTTCGGTTGTTTATTGTGTTACGATCTGCGTTCGTGCGCGTGTGACACTGACATCACGTTGAAGAGAAAGTGGCGCTTGTTTATCATCTTTCTTTAAGTGAAATAAACAAATAGACCGTAATAAATGAACTGATGAATGACAGAAACTTCATGTGGTCACGTGAATAAACGCTCGCGTCACATTTAAAATGCTGATGCATACTTAAATTGTAGGATAGTGATGCGTATATATAGTATAATTACACTTTGTTAATGTATTATATACAGTAGTATTTTCTGTAGGGTTGGGGATAGGGAATTGTTAAAGTGTAGTAAATACTGCAGTTAGTACATAGTGTAGTGTGGTGTAGTTTATAGTTTAGTGTTTCTGTGTGTAGTGTTAAGAGAGTCGGTGTTTGTGTTTCATATGTTCAGATATGAGTATGATGTGAACATGTGCTGATGATGATGGTCTAATCTCATCACGCAACACCAGAGATCATCAGTCAGATAATATTCAGACATGATGTGTAATGTTTGTAGTCTGACATACAGATCAATCAGATGTATAGTGTGATCATGTGTCGTCACTGAGGATTGTGGGTAGGTTATAAACTCGCTGCTCTTTCATCAGAACGTGTTTGTTGTGGTTGGGAATCAGAAGTGATTTTCTTCTGTTCTGTTCCAGAGGAATTGAGAATTTCCCCTGGTGAAACCAAACGCTTCAGCTGTCAGAGATGAGATCCTGCTGAACGATGAGTTTGTGTAGTTGTGTGTAAAGTACACAATGTAAAGTGTGGTGTCTCAGTCATCGTAACACAGGCGTGTCAGAGAGTAGATTTAGAGTTTCATCTTGATGGTGGACTGACGGGTCAAAGTCTCTTCGTGTCATCTCTGACAGGCAGCATGAGCTGCTAACCTTCGCTCAGAGAGCCGAGCGTGACCGGCGGACGATACATCACCTCTGAGCAAACACCTTTCAAGTAAACACAGTGAAGGTCCGAGAAAAGGAAAAGCACGAGACCAGCAGAAAACACGAGGCCCCAACAGTCTCGGCTTTAAAACCCTTCATTAACGTTCAATAGTAAAGCATTGTGTCTACTCGCCTCTGTGTGATGGTTATATTCTGAGAATGAAGGATGTAAGGAGTCGCAGGGCTTGTGAACAACACCGAGAAAATCAAATGTGTTGAGAATAAAACAAAGCAGTGCAGAATCTAAGAAAACCACACGTCTGCTGTTCACACACAAGTCAGTCACTCAGATGTGATGGATGATGTGGAGAGTTTTTTGTGTGTGTCCACAGGTGTCTGAGGAGTTCTTCAGCAGTGAGGTGATGTCGCTCACGAGTCAGACCCCCGCACACTGATCTAGCACGGAGTCAGTCAGTGGACCCCCGTGTGTTGTTGATCCGTGACATCAGTGTGACATCATCAGCTGCAGGCACAATGAGGCCGTTCATGTGCTGAGGGTCACGTCTCTGGAGGCGGTCATGAGTTCGGTGCGGTCCATCGGGCCCGAGGGGCTGGTGGCTCTGCTGGAGGGCGGTCTGGACCGCGTGCTGCTGATCGACAGCCGTCCGTTCGTGGAATATAACACCTGTCATATCCTGGAGGCGGTGAACGTCAACTGCTCCAAACTGATGAAGAGAAGATTACAACAAGATAAAATCCAAATCACTGATCTCCTGCAGCATTCTGCCAAGAGGAAGGTGAGTCAAACGCATGAATCAGTGACTCGTGTGCATGCAGATGAACGCAATATTCCCCAGAGCGCTCATGGGTTGTGGTCTGTGTCTGCTCTTCACTGCACACGACACCACTCCGCTCAGGATGATTTCATTTTAAAGTGTGAACAAGCCATCCTCTCTCGCTAGAGCCCTTAGTGACCTCCTCCCACAGTTAGTTGTGTCTCTCTCTGTCCGTGATCATGTGACTATTTCTATTTTCATTCCTGAAACATGCTTGAAATGGAGGTTGTGTGGCGTTTGTGTGAATGTGATGAACACTACACAAAGTGTTGTGTGTTGCAGCTGGAACTTCAGGGTCAGGAGGTGGTGGCGTATGACCAGAGCTCACCTGACTCCGCTTCTCTTTCATCTGAAGCCTTTCTCAGCATCCTGTTGGCCAAGCTGGAGAAACGTTTCCCATCTGTTCATCTGCTCTCAGGTCTGGACAGTGAGGTGAACTCTGAGCGTAAACAGGAAGTGATTGTGGGGAATGAGTGTTCATTAGAATCAGTCAGTAGCTGTGGACATGAAAGAGAAACAGAAATGTCATTTCTTCCTCTCTGTCTTTGTGTGATTGTTTTAGCCGAGTTACGGTGAGTTTCAGATTGTTTCTAGTCCGGTGATGATGTCATCTGCGATAGACACACTTAAAGGGACAGTTCACCCCCAAATGAAAATTCTGTCATCATTTCCTCACTCTCTCGTCATGTCAAACCTGTACGAGTTTCTTTCTTCCGCAGAACACAAAAGAAGATATTTTGAAGAATGTTGTTGACTGGACCTCATTGACTTGCATTGGTGTTGTGTCCGGCGACCAACTTTCTTCAAAATATCTTCTTTTGTTTTCTGCAGAAGAAAGAAACTCGTACAGGTTTGACATGAGGAGTGGGCGAGTAAACGATGACAGAAAAGATATTTTTGGGTGAACTTTCACTTCAAAGGCACATCTGTGATGGGATTTCTCTGTGGTGATTGACAGGTGGTTTTGTGGAGTTCTCACATCTGTTCCCGGGTCTGTGCGAAGGGAAATCCACACTTGTTCCGTCCTGTATCTCCCAACCATCTCTCCCCGTCACGAACGTCGGTCCCACACGGATTCTGCCTCACCTGTACCTGGGCTGCCAGAGAGATGTTCTCAACAAGGTCCGTCTCGACGCTCCGCACGATTTCATGATTATTTTTATTTACAGTTTGAGATGAATTCACACGACCAACTTTGACATCACAGGAGCTCATGCAGCAGAATGACATCGCGTACGTGCTCAACGCCAGTAACACGTGTCCCAAACCCGACTTCATCTCAGAATGGCATTTCCTGCGGGTGCCGGTCAACGACAGCTTCTGCGAGAAGATTCTGCCGTGGCTGGACAGATCAGTGGACTTCATAGGTGAGAGGAGAGCACGTGAAGCGCTGACAGTGCTGGAAAGTCTTGTGTCCATCTGTTGACCTCTGTTTGTTTCCTGTCAGAGAAAGCCAAGGCCAGCGACGGAAGAGTTCTGGTCCACTGTCTGGCCGGAATCTCCCGCTCGGCCACCATCGCCATCGCTTACATCATGAAGAGAATGAATATGACGTTAGATGAAGCCTACAGGTACCACACGGACTTGTTTCCATGAACAAACTGGAACAGTGACGCGTGACCCGGACATGTTCTCGTGTTTTTCTACAGGTTCGTGAAAGAGAAGCGGCCCACCATCTCACCCAACTTCAACTTCTTGGGTCAGCTGCTGGACTTTGAGAAGAAGCTCAAGTGTGCGAGTGAAACGGCGGTCAAACCCAAAGCCGTGCTGCAGGTGGATCCGTCAGAAGATCTGAAGTCTGAAGTCAGCGGATCACAGGAGTCGCTCTCCGATCAGCATCTGATGACCCGAGGGATGTGCGGTCTGCAGCTGGCGGAGGAGAACACCAGACCCAAACGCTCCTTCTCTCTGGACATCAAGTCATACGCTGAGTCTGGAGCGTCGCCACCAAGCGCTCATCCTGACAGCCCAGAACTCTACCATCCGCCCGCTTACAAAGATTCAGCCAGCAAACTCTGTCAGTTCTCACCCGTGCGGGAGGTTTCAGAACACAGCCCACCGTCCAAACCGCAGACGGCTTCAGTCAATCGCAGTCCCGCAGCATCGCCGTGTCGTCAGGCGTTACATCGCAGCGGCAGCATGGAGGAAACTCCCAGCGGTGTCCTGTCAGGATCCCAGCGGCCCAAAGCCGGGCCGGTCGCTCTGAAGGGGTGGCACTCCGACATCCTCCTGGCCCCGGTGGCCGGCGGCTGGTACCTCTCCTCCGATTCCGCTCGGTTCTACTCCACGTCGGCCATATTCGGCTGCGGTCAGGACCGTGAGAGCGTGCGGAGGCGCGGGCGGCAACGCGGAGGAGACTCTCGCAGGAGCTGGCACGAGGAGAGCAGCTTTGAGAAACAGCTGAAACACCGGAGCTGTCAGATGGACTTTGGAGACGGGATGTCAGAGACTCGCTCAAGAGAGGACATCACACACGTGGCCAGTCGGTCCAGCTTCTCTGGAAGCATGGAAATCATCGAGGTGTCCTGAGATCTTCAGACTGACAGCACAGATGTGTTTGGAGATGAATGTTGAACGTACTGAGCCCGTGAGTTAAACGTTCCGTCCAGAACTGTCCAGTACCTCAGATATAAGGGCTTCTTGTAGCTCATTGACAATATCCATCTCAGGTCTTTCTTTTGAGAAGCGGATTTCCTGAGCTGACCGTATGAATGATGCTCATGTGAAGTACAGGTCATCTGTCAGAGCTGAAGATCTCTTGTGTGTAGTCCACACTTCATTTTGCTCAGATCAGGTCATTCAGTATCATTCGGCAAGGAACAAAGTGAAGGAAACAAGCAGACAGATCATGACATTCAGAACGTAATCACATGACATCACCAGTCAGATGTTTGGACTTCCTTTCCAGAATTACAGTCCAAACACTCAAAGATGCTTTGAGAATATTACTGACCACATATATCTTGACTGCTAACCCTCACTTCTTGTTTCACTTCATCCGTATAAAAACCGTTTGAAAACAAATGTATTTGTTTACCAAACTAATAGCAGACATTTACATCAGCCCATAAAACTCTTGATTAAGGGATCATGAAGAACTTTGTCTAAACTCTTGACTGGTGGTCTGAGGACAGTGAATGAATGTGTTTCTGTGATGGAGGTCAGTGTGTGGCGTACTGAGAGATGTGCTGATGTGAATCAAGTTTTGTTTCTTCATGTTATTGTGTTGCACTATTCTACAGAAGAATATGAGCCGTTTTATCAAGCTGTTGTGATGATGATGATGATGATGATGTTTGAAATAGAATGATTTGCGATGATAAAGAGTGATTCAGCCAAACATGTTTGAAGACTGCACACTGCACTGCAGTTTAATCCGGTGCTTCTCTTTCTCTTGAGTGTTTGTGAGTGTTATTTACAGGTGTGGACATTGAGTGTGGTCTCCCTCTCATCAGCTCTGTGATTGGTGTTTGTAGTGTTCATGAGAACACATACACCTGTTATTTACAGATGATCATTGAGACAGATGACACAGGGAGCCCATTTCAATGTTGAAAACAAGCAATTTAACGCGAATTCAGTTATTTTTGCTGTCTGGGGAAGGCTGTTGTGATTCTGACGATCATTCACTGTTTCTTGGTCGAAATCAAACCCTCACGTTAGGACATAATCATCTTCAACTATATCTTCATGAACGTAATCTGCTCTTTTAACTCAAAGCGTTTATAACATCTCTGTCTTTTAGCACGTTAGGATCTTTCAGAAATAACGTAAGTCGATCTAGAAAAATCATTGCACGTTCATAATGCACTTAGTTAAGTAAAATATATACGGAGTCCAATTGTAAATAGTTCTTATAATCGTTTAACAATTAAAAGTAAAAAAAAATGTATATGGCCGTGTAAGTGAAAATTGGGACGAGAACACCTAACGTTTGTCCTACTAATCGAATCTGAATAACAGCAGACAAACCTGCGATTCTAATCTGTCAAGTCAGGTCGAGCGAATCCGCGCGCAGATACATGACATGGACTTGACACAGAGGACTCTGACCAACGCTAATGGCTAAGAAATCATTCCGCTTAGAGAAGTAGTCCCACATTTAAATGACAAGTAAATGGTGTTTATTTGAACTGGTTTTGTCCCTTTACAAGTATTAATACTATTATATATAAAACGAAGTAAGTATTAATATATGCGTGTGTAAAGTAGGTAACTGATATCCACTAATATCATGTAACGTTACAATCAATAGATATTGTTACATTAGGGACGTATCCCATTATCAAGCAAGAAAAAGAAATCACATCATTGCTTTTCACAATTTTCTTTATGACATACCTTTCTTTATTTTATTAAATGCGCACTAATTATGAGCTGAGACCAGCACCAAATAAATGTGAACCCGCAGCTTCGCCTCGTCACACGAGGAATTCTAAATTACAAGTTCACCATGGCTGTGTCCAAAATCGCCCCACCATACCATTCACTATTCCATACATTACATCACTACTATAGGTTGTTTAAAATAGTGAATGGAAACGAATCGAGTGAATGACCTCGGACGCTGCCGCAAGCCCTGCAGACGCCATCTTGTGCCGAATCCGGGGAATTCATTCAGCGCGAGACAGCCGTTGTACCACATAAATAAAGGGCACAGACAAAACACAACACGTATTTTAAATTACGCAATCAATGAAGACAGGAAATTCACAAAAATAAGGCTTTCTTTTTTCGTCATTTGAAAAGTTTATTTACGTGTATTTCACGTAAATCACCACAGGAGGGCGCCTGCAGGTACGTTCGTCTCGCCAATCGAATGTGTTATTTAAAGCCATAAAAATAGGTTTCGAGTGTATTTCACATAAATCACCACATGAGGGCGCCTAAAGTTACGGTCTAGACAGGAATATATATTGTTATTATTTCAACAGAAATGCTGGCAAAACACAACACATTTGGTTTAATTATGCGATCAATGATAATCAAATAAATTAAGAAAATTCGCAATGCTGCGGTTTTCCTTTTCTAAATTCAAAGCCATAGAGAAATAATTTTCGGGTGTATTTCACATAAATCACCACAGGCCACGAACAACACAACATGTATTTTAAATTATGCAATTATGCAAGATTTTTTAAAGGCTTTCTTTTTTGTTTATTTAAATCCACTTGTTAAACCTGACGTCACGCACCACCATATATGGAAGGTCATAACCCGTTTCCGGGTCCAACTGTTTTGTCAGACGCCATAAGACCAAAAATGCTGATATACACCCATGACGTGATGAAAAACTCCCGAAAGCCCCTGATCCCATCCTTTATCCTTATAAAAGTTTCGCTCAAATGTGTGATATGAATAAAAAAGTGCTCATAAACGGCTGTTTTAACAATATCCTCCATTAAAATGCGTGGAGGCTCGGACCCGGAAACAGTATTCCTTACGTCGCGACGTAACAAGCGGATAGCTTTAGTGTGTATTTCATAGAAATCACCACAGGAGGTCGCCTATATATTTACGTAATTATTTAAATAAAAATACTGACAAAACACAACATATTTGGTTAAATTATGCAGCAAATGAATTCTAAATGAATTCTTCATTTAAATAGCTTCCTGTGTAGTTCACGTAAATTATTAATTATTTCAACAAAATGCTGACAAAACACAACACATTTGGTTTAATGTTACAATCAATGAAAATAATAAAATAAACAAATTAAGAAAATTCGCAATAAAAATTTACCAAATGGAGGTTTTTCCTTTTTCTCCGTTAAAAGTCGTAAAAAGATTTCGAGTGCATTTTCAAATAAATCACCACAGGAGGGCACCTGAAGTTTATGGAGAACGAAACCTGCAAAAACAATAAATACATAAATTCGGAATTAAATACATAATAAATAATTGAATGTTTGGTGAGATAAACAAATAATGTAAATAAATAAAATAAATGGTCGGAGAAATGAAAAAATATTTAACAAAATGCTTTTCCCCTTAATCGTTTATTTATTTTTCCTTGGCGCAACAGGCTAATAAGAGGGTGTTGATCATGCATCAGTAGGCGGGTCTTGCGCGTTTGACTGCGCATGAGTATTAACTTAGGTTCAATGAATGCGTATGGTTTTTTTTTTTTTTTTTAGAGTAAATGATGCATGTTTACACGAATTAGGTCAGTTAACAGCTACGCGTGACATGGCTTTAGATCCTGTTGTAGTCAGAAAAGAACAGTAGCTAGAACAGGTTGCTCCACTCATAAGACATGCAAGTGTCATTGTGTGTGTCTGGACGTCCGTATGTCGCCTGTTTGTATATGTTGTTATCTTGGGTTGTCTGTTTATATCGTCCTGTCGTGTATTCAGAACAATTTTATGGTTTAGATTTCATGCTTGGCAACAGCTAGCCTGAAGTTAATGCGCATGCGCTGGCAAGACCCGCCCACCGATGCATGATCGACGTCCTCTCATTAACATGTGTTGAGGAAAAAAGAATACGGAACTACATAAAGAAATATATAAAAGATTAAGGGAAAATTGTTACTTTGGGTTTAGCTTCTCAAATATTTAATAATTTGTTTACTTATTTTAACAGAAATATGTGTGTTTTTACACATATATATGTATTTATTTCCGCTTTTATTTATTTATAGTTTTTGCAGGTTTCGTCCTCAATAGAAGTTACGTTCGTGGTTACGTTCGTCTCGCCAGAAATATATATATATATATATATGCATTTATCTTTCAACAGAAATGCTGACAAAACACAACACATTTAATTATACAGTCAATGAACATAATATATCAAATAAATTCAGACAATTCGCAATACTGCGATTTTCCTTTCTCTAAATTTAAAGCCATAGAGAAATATCTTTCGGGTGCATTTTAAATAAATCATTAAAGGCCACAAATAAAACAAAACACGTATTTTAAACGATGCAATCGATGAAGATAATAAATAATTAAAGAAATTTAAAAGGCTGTCTTTTTTTCTTCATTTGAATAACTTTCGTGTGTATTTCACATAAATTACCATAGCAGGGCGCCTGCCGTTACGTTCCTCTCGCCAAGAGAAAAGAATATTTCAATATTTCAACAAAATGCTGTCAAAACTGACAAATTTGGTATACTGAATCAATCAAGCAAGATACATAGTTATACGTAGGATATACGTTGTATAGCCATATATTAATAAGTATTATTATTTATATGTATTATTTAGACATTATCCTAAGAAAACAAAAGTTTCGTTTCTCTGATGTGAAACCCAGACTGCTTTTTTTTAGTACACATGCAAAATAACTCTTGAGAAAAGAATGGTCATGGGAATATCTTAAGTGAACAATTGCGGTGTCATTATATAGGTGTTATATTAAAGCGATTAAATTAAACAACAAGATGTAAAATCGTTGTAAAACTAAAGGCTGTAAAGTGTAGAGGCGCTTCGTGTCTTTGACCAGGAGATGGCAGTAACGCGCATGTGCAGGAAACCTTCGAGCGACGCAATAAACGCTTTTTTTACAAAATAAAAATAAAATAAATCATTGTAAATCGTTGTCTTGATGGACATTACTGCTACACACGTATTGTTTCGAAGCGTCTCTATCTCTCTCCCTCTCCTCCTTTCTCTCTCTCTCCCGTGTGTGTAGATCATCATCATCATCATCATCATCATCATCAACCAGTGGAGGACAAAGACAGAAATGGGTCACAGGAGCGGCTGATCCACGCGCACAGAGCTCATGGTAGGTGAACATTGATGAATTTGATGAATGTTTATGTCATTTCACATCGGGAAATCTGTGTTTGTGTCTGACTTGTAATTCTGTGTTCGAGGGTTTTAGATGCGAGTCTCATTCGAGCGTTTCTACACCGAGTCCTTCCGTATTGTTTGCGAATAAAATCTCTTCCTGCAATTTCCGTCATAGAATATTCACATCGTGCACATGAAGATTACTAAAAGTATCGTTATATTTGCTGTTTTCATGTGTTGTATATTTCATTAAGATTGCATCACGACATGGCCCACACACACCGGACTCTCAGTCTCCATAGCGACCGGCAGCATCAGCACCACACGACACATCATCTGTCACACTGAACATCATCCAGCACTCAATCATATTCGAGCATCTGTCATGTATTCATGTGTTCTGAAGGATCTTTATGATGTTTATAGTATCACAGCAGCACACGAATAGCTGGTTTACCTTAAAGTGATTTCAACACATAAATCACTAATAATCATCAATAAAACATTGTGAAATCAGTGCACATAGGTTGTTCAAGTTCATATTTGACATTGATAAGATGATGTGTGATGATAAGCGCTGTATTGTATCTTGTGTGTCATAAACGTTTCTTTAAAGGGGATCAAAGTTCTGTCTGCTGGAGATTCAGACTGAGAGTGTTTCAGCTCTCAGCTCTCAGTGTCTTCACACACCACACATCGGTTGGTCCTTCTTTTTATTAGACGCGTTGATATTATATTTGTTTCTTATAATGATGATAATTGATGACGTGTCAGCAGGCAGATGTGTGATGGATTATTTAACTCGTCTTTCTGTATTCCTCTTTTATTTGATGTTCGTCAGGTGGCATTGGGATTACTTCTTTAGTATAAAAAGTACATACAAGAATGTGTGAGTTTTGTGACGTTTTTTTCATAGTCCAGTTGTTGATGTATTTGTTATACTTTATTCCTTTACTATTGAAGTGTGTAAAGCGACACAAGCTGACGACTGAATGGAGATCTTTGGACTCTGCCAATATTAAGATAACACCATTCAGAGGCTGGTCACAGGAGGCTTATTTTCCTCTCTGAAAGATGGAATCATGTTTGAAGTAACGTGGTGTGGTGTTGTGTTGTGTGTGTTGCAGATCTGTAGGATCCTCTCATCACTGCTGTATCCTCTGAACTCAGAGTCATGTCTGTCATCCGGACGAGTCTGCTGCTCGCGTGCGTCCTGCTACACGCCTGTAGCGTGACGTCGGAGTCTGACAGAGAGACGTGTTATTCCCGACAACATCGAGGTGTTACTGTGAACATACGTTTGGCTCTGACGAAGGGAACGGTGATGATTCCCCAAAAGAAGCCGTCAGAGAAAGACTGCATCCTGACCTGCTGCTCAGAAGATGTGAAGCCAGGTAACCGTGTTAATGTTTCACCCGCCGTCACGGCGTAAAAGAGTTTTCATTAAAGCGGTTTTCATTTAAAGAGTTTTCATTTTTCATTTAAAAACCCTAAGCGTGTGTGATGTTTCTCACAGGTGTGAAATGTAATCTGGTTGTGTATAAGCCAGTAGAAGAGTCCAGCGGTGAAAACTGTCATCTGTTCAACTGTCCGAGCGAGCAGGACTGTCCGCTCATGGCCGCTGAAGCTGGAGTCAACACCTACAACATATTCAGAGGTCAGCAACATATAAACACCACAAACACACATCACCAGAGATTGCACTGTACCTCTGATGTCAGGGACCAGCTTCTGTTTTATTTCTTGAAGGTTTAACTCATCCAACAACTAAAGTTAATGGAAGAACCACAGCCAAACCTGCGACTGCTGTAAACACACAACTGAGCACCACAACACCACGAACAACAACAATCACAGCAGCACCTACAACACCACAAACCACAACATCAACACAACAAACCACAACCACCATCACAACATCGGCAGCAGAGACCGAAGAAGAGCCGACCGAGACACATGTTATACTTCAAACCACACATATGACCAGCACTACAACCACCACACAACCTACAACAACACAAAGCACAAGCACCGTCACCAAAGCACGAGCCCACCAGCGGCCTGCTGTCAAACCCAACAGAAAACCCAACAAACCCATGAGGGGTCCGGAATCACATTCATTCAAGCCCACCAAAGCCAAAACCCCCACGACACAGCCAACAACTACAACTCCCACCACAACCACTATCACCACCACGACAACAACCAGCACCACCATCACGACATCATCATCAGCGGTGTCTCCGGCGAGTGCAGGGACTCCTGTGGTTCTGCTGGACATCGAGTCAAAACAGCGAGCTGTGGATGTGTCCTCTGCTCCGGGGAAGAACAGATTCTCACGCATGATGTGGAAGAACAGTCTGGTGGCCGTCGTGGTGATCACCTTAATCTTTCTCCTTCTCATTCTGGCTTTGGTGGCTCGTAAAGCGATGGAGTCCTTCGACCGGCGTCACTACACCAGACTGGAACTCAATGACCTTCATTATGAAGTTTGACACGTCCTCTTTCATTGATGACAAAGAGACAATCCAGTGAATACTTGAACAGCGTTTGATTCTGAGGAGGTGAATTCAAGTAGAAATGAAAAGCAATACACTGAACTCAGGAATGAAGGGGTGTAATGTTGAATGATGCTCTCATTTTCTCATGTCATGTCACATTATGACTTTAGTGGAGCACTATGATCAGAATTCTCTTCTGTTGAAATGATCTTTTGTCAATTGTCTCTTGTGTTTCTCAGACATTCAGCACCGGAATGAAGTTTGTAAATGAGTGTGTATCGCTGACATTGTGGATGTGTTTTTCTTTACATTGCGTTCTGTCTTTTGCTCACTGATGGATGCGTTTCTTCTGTGTATGACCCACACTATCATTTCAATCGATCACGTGCATTTCACTTTTTCATACTTGCATTTGTATGAAGGTTTCCAACATTTGTAATTTAGGCAGAAAAGTTCGACATCCATGTCATTATCGTCCTCTGATGGGTGTATTTTAATAGTTGAGCATCACTGATCAATCGCATGAGTTTTATAAATCTGTCCATGATGATGATTTCTTGTACTGCTTCGGTATTTTCTAACATGTTATTGGTGAGATTTTGGTGAGTTGTGGCTTTTACAGACAAATTTGAGATTGATGTAATTATTCTCTTGCAAGAAATAAAAGCGAGTCTTTTTAACAACATTCATCATGTTTTGTCATGAAATATTCCCCACATCTCCGGCAAAATATTATTGCGAGTTAAACAGTTACAGGTAAGTTAGGTAAAAGGTCTGTCTGTACACACATTATGTGTATTCGTGGTATTAAATCAAACACAAAAGCGATTTCTCGTTACTAAACACATCTTCGCGTTCACGTCTTTGTGTTGTTGTGCGCGTCCAGGCCGCAGCGCGCTGCCGCGGCAGAAACTAGTGCCTTTGGAATGCGATTCCCTGCTTCATACACGTGCCCGCGACTTTCGCACGACTTTATTTTCTAATATCAGATGATCGTTTCCACTGCGTCATGATCGGATACGGAGCGAGCAACGCGTGCGATGAAGTACAACAATAGAGAGAGAGAGAGGGACTGAGGGGGGGTGAGAGAGAGGGACTGAGGGGGGGGAAGGGTTGGGAAGCGTTTGGGCATTTTTCGTGTAAGCGGAAGGAGACGGACGGACTGTAAAATGTCGCGGTCACATTAAACCACCGAAAGCATCAAATCGATGAAAAACTGCAGCGAAGAATCCGAATCACAGACACGCGCAGCCGGAGCGATGCGAGCGAAGCGGCGCGGCTGAGCGTTGAAGATGGGTGCCGTAGTACTACAGAGCCTTTTAATGTGTACTTTGTGTCTGCAGATACGAGGTGAGTTCACATTCAACACCGAATTCACTCACTTTACCCATCGGGTTCATATCATGTCCTCGCAAACAACACCATAGTAAAAAAAACACGCGGCGAATAGGTGTTTAGTGTGTGTGAGTCAGTCGTGTTGTGTTGTATAGTATGTGTGTGTGTGTGTGTGTGTCGATGCTAATGTTAGCTGTGCTGTTGTATTGTTGTTGTTAGAGCTCGTCTCATATCTGCTTAGATGTTTTTCCTCAGGTGTGTTGTGTTTCTTGTGCTTGTTTTTTGAAGACAACCTTATTTGTTTCTTTCGTTTGTCCACTAAACTCGCTCGGTGTTGTTTAGTGCTGCAACACAAACTCATTTTGTCTTCGAATATCTCCGTGATTTCTCTTCAGTCTCCCGTGGCCTGCACTCACCAAAGGCCCGTGAATCTCAGTTATTGTCAGCCGAGATCAATACGAGAAGTTGATTTGAGTTTTTCAGCTTTTCAAGTTGAACTGTTTTCTAGATGTGTCTCGTCAGAAGTGTGAAAGTGTTTTATTAAGCATGTGAACAGATGTGTTTTCACACGACTGAAGCGGGATTCCTGCAGCGGCTTTATAAATATTTGAGGAAGGAAACACGCCGTGTTAACACACAGGAGAGTGTTGAGTTGTGCTGCTGTTTTGTGGTCAATGTGTCACATTGGGGTTTGATTTGGTGCCAGATTCCTGCAGAGCGAGTGCGCGAGCTCGCAAGCACCGCTGACGTCACTCGATTGATTCTCAGTTTTTTCAAGACGTGTAGTATGGCGTGGAACATTTCTTCATTTTTATGCAAATTAGATTTTTATTGATGGTTTCTTCACAAAAAAACAACGACACGCAAACATTTAGTGTGTAGTTTGTTTAGTTTATTAGATGTGTAGTTATTTGCGTTTGTTTTTAAAGTTGTGTAATTGATGTTTGACCTCTGACCTACTGTACCTACCACAGGCCTGCCTCTGCTCCTGTACGCAAACCGGCGAGATCTGCGACTGGTGGACGCGGCTCACGGTCGGGCGAACGCCACTGTGGTGATCGGCGGATTGGAGGACGCGGCGGCGGTGGATTATGTTTATGGACTGGGACTGGTATACTGGAGCGACGTGAGCGAAGAGGCCATTAAACGGACCGTGTTTAACACGTCTGTGCCCATCGGGGTGCAGACAACAGTCGTGTCCAGTCTGCCCTCTCCGGACGGCTTGTCGTGTGACTGGCTTGGGAATAAGCTTTACTGGACCGACTCGGAGACCAATCGCATAGAGTTGGCGGAGCTGGATGGAGCCTTCCGAAAAGTTTTATTCTGGCAAGATCTGGACCAGCCCAGAGCCATCGCCTTGGATCCCGGCCGAGGGTGAGTACACCGATATCAGAGAAGAAGATGAGCTTCTCACAGTCATCTCACACAAGATCTTTTTTTGAAGAATTTGATGGTCATGCCGTCTTTTCACAGAAAGTCAGGGAAATCTGTTGGTGTATTCTGTACCATGTTTTCATTTATTTTTGTAAGGCCGCACAATATAGCGAAATATGCATATCTCAATATTTTGCAATAACTGAATTATTTTCAAAATTCCAAGTTACGTATAGACCACTTTGGATGATGTAAACAACACTGATCCAAAGCTGGTCCAAAAGAACTTCTTGTTTCAGTTTTTTAACACTACACAATGGTTGAACAAAATGCCACTAACAGAACATTTTTAACCCAATCAAAATGTTCAACAAATATCTTAAAGTTTCAATTATATATGTGAGATTTAAATAAATAAAAAAATGTATAAAACTGAAAGCGGAAGTGCTTCTGCACCAGTAAGTTTACATCTTGTGATGTGGTCAATGCAGATAGCAGAGAGACTTGTGTGGAAGATGATCAATAATCAGAAATATAGTAAACTTATGGATGTTGGTTAGATCATTTTCAGTTTTTAAATACATATTTTATAAACTTGAACCGTTATTCAAATGCACATCACATTTTTTTGCGAATTATTGTATATCATATTTTTATTTAACATCATGCAGCCCTGTTGGTTATATAACGTTTTCAATATATTTTAAGCCATTTAAATTGATTTTAGAACATTAAATATCTAGGGGTGTAACGATACTTCGTAGTATGATATTTCGCGATGCAAAAATGTTACGATGTGCATCGTAGAGACAGGGTTTTTCTTGCATAGAGAAATTGGAGGTGGCCGCCTCCGTCAAATGTCTTGCCACCTCACACCCATTTCATACCGCATGCGTAAGCAGAGCGTAGGGAGAGCGTTAGCAGCGCGTGCTCATTGTCCTTTCATACCGGCAGCGTATGCACCGTGCACTGCGCTGCCTGTGTACCACAGTACAACAATGTAATTTCACATTACGTTATTTACAAACATCAATGAGCAAAATATCTTCCAGAACTTCATCAAAGTGCTTTTAAGTAGATTGCCTAACTATGATTCGTTATATCCGCCTGTTTCATGCTCTTTTAGATCTACGTGGTACAAGTTATAAATAAAAACCCATCTTGCTTTGAAGGATACGAAGTCACTTAAGGGTTAACTCACCATAGGAGAGAGTGACTGACTTGTGATGCGATCGCTTTTCTTTCACACATACGCAATATAAGCATATAACACGATGTCTATGTAGTTTTATCTGTTTTTTCAGAAGGTTATGATGACAGTGGGTTTCAGACAGTAACCTGACAGCGTAATGCGATCGTTTCCCACTCGTTCATATGAAATATAAGCATAACGTCTAAGATATACTTGTATTATAAATCCTTTAAATGTGCTGTTGTGGTTTTGGCCAAAAAAAACTCCTGGCAAAAGTATTTTTGAAACTCATGGCGACTGTTAAAAACACATTAGACACCACTGTCAATCCATGTGGATTTGTCCGTAAAGAATGCACTGTCGCTTTAATTGAGCGTTAGCAGCGCAGCAAAAATAGACTCGGCGCCAAAATGATCGCTGCGCTGCTGCCTACGCGCCGCTTCTGCTCCGCGAGCACGCGCTGCTTACGCGTGCGGTATGAATGCTCTCATCTGTTAACATATGCGCCGAAAAAAATACGTGCTGCTCACGCTCTGCTTACGCGTGCGGTATGAAACGGGTGTCAGACTCTCGCCAAAATTATGTGGGGTGTCTTCACAAGAAATGCTGCGTGCATTTATCAGACTGTCATTTGTAACTGCAGTTGCGACATTACGCCACAGTGGAGGCGCTGTTTCGTTATCAGCACACTGAGGTGCTAAAAAGAGTTGCAGAACAAGAGCTAGCTGTGTTTCAAGGCTGTTTGTTTTGCATCCAAGTACGTTTAATTTCTTAAATTAACATGACGTACATCATTGTAATGTCTTTAGCTGTGCAGTTGGATCGTTGAATCAGCGTATACTGTACACAGCGAGTTCGCCAGTATGAACGCACATTGCGTTTAGAACGACTCGCACACGAATGACTCATTTGAACCGATTCATTTAAACTATTGAACTTTTCAGTCACTAGCGAATATATAAGAGATCAGCCTGCTTTTGCAGGATAAAAAGTATATGGTTGAATAAAAGTAATGTTTTATAAAACTTAATAATTGTCATTTTCATCTAATTTTATTAGAACTTTTAGATATTTTACGATATGATGTTTAATTCTATTCATTGAGTGGTCAAGACGCTACCTACTCTGCGCCAGCGCGTCACGTGTGCTTATCTCACATATGCGGTAGAGAGAAGTCTCTGGGTGAAGGGGAAGCACAAGACACAATCTGTGTCTCCACGTGGTTTACAAAGCGTCTTATTTTCCTTCACAATCGCCGGTAAAACACAGCAAACTTGAAGCGTGACTGCTGGTGAGTCACTTTAAACTCATTACAAAAGCAGCACAAACGTTTTTATATGCCAATGTTAATTTATCCGCTAACGTGAGCTGCTGCATAACGTGAAATGTAAAGTAGGGCTGAAATGATTCCTTGAGTAATTCGAATACAAAAAATCATCGAGGCAAATTTTTGTTGCCTCGAAGTCGAAGCCTCGTTTAATCCATTTAACTACAGTACACACGGAGCACTGCGTTTCCCCACGGACCGTTATTACTGACGCACAGCCCGCTAAACTCAGCTACAGGCTCTCAAGTCTCACGCATTCACTGAGACACACGCATTTGAGTCTGCTCGCACGTGTTTCTCATGCTGATAAATAACTGATAGCTTATTGAAATGGTGAACTGCTCTTTTACTTAGTTTTAGTCTATTTTGCGAGTGAAACTTGTTTTCCGGCTGCATTGAGTCCATCAAACTAGATGCGGACTAGTGGATGCCAAATCCTGTTATTTACACATGTCATCTGTCTGTTCTGCGTGTCTGAGGGAATGAACTGCACAGTTTAACGTGCTACAGGAAAACCCTAAAAGGAAACAAATTAATTGTTCATTTTAAGAGACCTGTCTTATTTTCTCTTGTATATTTAGTATTGCTCTTTAATAAAGAAAAAGTACTTATTATCCGAATACCCGATTAATTGATGGAGAAATCGGTAGAATACTCGATTACTAAAATAATCGATAGCTGCAGCCCTAATATAAAGTGAGCCAAATGAAACCAGCGCTGTTCCGATCAGAGAAGTGATGAAGTGAGTCATACTGTACATTAAAAGATTGAACGACATACTAAAGATCGAACCAAGTATGTGATTTGCATGATTGAAGAAATTGTAATACAGTTTATGTAATATGTCTTTTTGAAAGATTTTTCTCATTCATTACTGTCTCAAGCAAAGACGGCGCAGCTTCAAAGAGACACGAGCCAATGGCGTTTGAGCATGAGCTCTGTCAGAGCATTTCATTGGTTGAATGTACTGAATGAACACGCCCTTCGTTGAACGAGCATGTCAGTTGAGTCAAAATGAGACTGAATGAACTGGTACATGTCGTTCATGGTCTAATATTCTTTGTGTTGCAACAATGCATATCCAGTAGTTACTGAATTTTTTGAAAAATAAAGGTAATGATCTGGTTTAATTTAAAGGTGAAGTGGTTGATTTGGAAAGGTGCTAACTTTAGCCTGCTAGCACTGAAATTGAAATCCCACCCTCTATGCAATTCGCCATCCAAAGCCACGCCTCCTCCAAACACATGAATATATTTCGTTAATCCACGTAACGAATTACAAACTAAATCCATTAAATTCTTCTCGAAGCATGTACATATACCTATCCAAAAGAAAGAGCGCAAACATGGTATTGTCTTTCAGACCCTTTGCCTGACGGAGCTGTCTCCATCGTGTTGGAGCTGAACCGATGTTAATTACAGTTTTTCCTCTTTCATGATCCAGATGTTTTTTCGTCACTGCTTTTTCAAAAACTGATTTTCGTTTTGTAGATTTAATTGTCGGGTCCGCTGGAAAGTTTTATTGTTGCGGTTTGTCCGCCATTCTCCCCACATTGAAACAGTGGACGTGAGCGCGCTGATGACGTATGATGTCTGCGTGAACAGGGTGCGCAGTGGGATGCAAAATACGTTGGCTGAAAATGTACACATGACCAGTCACAGCGTTCGGCCAGAACGTGTTGATTGGCCGAACGTTTTTTGGTCCTACTCCTTTCAGAGACGATATAAAATTCTAAAAATATTATTTGACCACTAGGGATGGGCCGAATACCAGTTTCAAGGTATACTGAGGTTTGAAAGAGTCAAGGTTTCAAAACCACAAAATTTTCTGTGATACCGTTTCTTAGGTATGAGCTGTGTTTACACAAAAATACATAATTAATTCATGTAATGCAATGTTTGATGTTTAGGCCTAATATATAGGCTATGACAAAAATACATTTTTTGAAAGAGTATTATAATTTTAAGGCTTTATTTTTTACCTGACATATATGTTCTATGAATGTTGGTTAAAAATAAAATGTATTTGTGTCCAGTTCAAGGACACAACTTGTGTCCAAGTTGTTGTTTGTATACGCAGACATTTGAAAATAACACATTTTAGTGTTGTAATTGCAATATCGACAATTTTGCTAAAGGTGACCATACCGACAAAATATCATACCGGCCCATGCCTAATATACTTCTTGATTGCTATCAGGATGTAAAGAGATTTCCAACCAGCATGACAAAAAATGTTTCTGGACAGGATCACCCACCCTGCCTTTAATTCTAAGGTAATTAAGGTAAGTAAATGATGGCAAAAGAGTTAAATCTTTGTATGGAACATTTAATTACTAATTAAATTAGATAAGCCAGTTAGATTTTAGTAGACAAAATATACTGTAGATTTCGTCGACTAAAACTAAAATGATGGGGATGACTAAAATATGACTAGTCTAATACTAAATCAGAAGTTTCTGTCAAAATTGACACTGATCTTAATTAATTTCATGTTAAATTGCAATTTTTTTTTTCAGTGACAAACCTGTAGTACAGAAGGTTCAGTTAAGTCTTAAGATGTTACAATTCTTTATTAAGTTGTATGTGCAACAAAAAAGTTCTTGAAATTGTTAATATTTAATTGTTAAAATAAATATATAAATGTTATTTGAATTTCAGTTTTATTTTTTTATTTTGTTCCAAATATTGTGATCCGTATCGTATCGTGAACCCAGCATCGAGATGTGTACTGAACCGTGAGCTGAGCCTGAGTGTATCATTACACCCCTAGAAATATCGTATCGCATTATTTAGCATGCTATCGCATATCACATTTTTCTTTAATATCTGACAGCCCTATATTTTTGCCTCATGTAGCTCATTTGGCTCCATTTATCACACTAGCAACACAATAGTCATGTGTTCAATTCTCAAGAGACACACGCTGTATGAATGTAATAAAAGGTTGTTTATTATAAAAGTGTCTCCTCAGAGCATACATGTTTTAGTAAAGCACATCATCTCATAGACACTGTGTGTGTGTGTGTGTGTGTGTGTCATGTATGTGGTGTTTGATGAAAGGTTTGATGGACAGAGCGACAGTAAATCAGTGCTGTATGTTCAGGGTGGTGGTCGTGACATGTTTCATCTTGTTTCTGAATGTTTATGTTTAACAGGCCAGTAGTTATATGGGTTTTCATGAACACAGAGCGACCGTATGGCCTCATTTAACAAACTGTGTCAGAAAGCGAGCAGTTCTCTTGTCGTGTCTAGACAATTTCTTGAGGGAAATAAACGGGTTATGTCAATAATTTTTTATCTTAAGTCAGGAGTGATTAGCTTGAACATTCAGTTCTGTTGAGAGGAGAGACTCTGTTCTGCTCTTTCTCTTTAGAGTCCATATAACTAGATGTGGATGCGGAATCCTGTCATTTAAATAATTCATCTGGCTGAATGAGGTGCACAGATTAACATACTACACGAGTGATGGTCGAGGATTTGTCTGCGTCTGCACTGTATGAGTGTATGAACACATGAACTTCATCTCCAGAGTTGCTCTGAGAGTTTATTTTACCAGCATCATTGTACTGTTTGAGTGAAGTTATCGTCAAGCACACTAAAACTCAAGCGTCTTTCCGATGACCCGTCAAAATAAAAGTCTCATTAACTTGAACACTCGGACGAAAAAATACTGTAGTATTTGCTAAAGGAAATTTTAGTACCCTTGTAGTACCCTTGTAGTGCTTTCCTGTAGCTCAGTGGTAAGAGCATGGCGCTAATAACGCCAAGGTCCTGGGTTGGATCCCAGGGGATTGCACATACTTAGAAACAAAAATGTATAGGATAATGCAATGTAAGTCGCTTTGGATAAAAGCGTCTGCCAAATGCATAAATGTAAATTGATAAACTGTAGTAAACACTGTAGTATAAGTGAAAGTGAAAGTGGCCTATTAGTCAGATATGGTGACCCATAGCTGAAATGTGACCTCTGCATTTAACCCATCCAGAGAGTAGTGAACACACGCACAGCAAGTGGTGACCACACGTACATCCGGAGCAGTGGGCAGCTATCACTGCAGCGCCCGGGGAGCAAGTAGGGGTAAGGTGCCTTGCTCAGGGGCACCTCAGTCGTTACCCGCCGGCCCTGGGAATCCAACCGGCACGAGTCCTTCTGGTCACGAGTCCGACTCTCTAACCATTAGGCCATGACTGCCTCTTGTATACTGTAGTATGGTTCCAAAAACACTATAGTATCTTAAGAATTTTACTGCAGTTTACTATAGTAAATATCACTATAGTATACTTCAGTAATTTATGTGGACAAATATACCTCTATTGTATAGTAATGAAATGAAATACACATAACTTAAAATTAGGGTTGTAACGATACACTCAACTCACGATTCGGTACATATCGCGATGCTGGGCTCACGATACGATGCACATCTCGATATTTTGAACAAAATAAAAATTCAAATAACATTTATTTTCAAAATATTAACAATTTCTGTAACTTATTTTGTTGCACATTCAACTTTTTAAGGCTTAACTGAAATTAGAATTAAGATCAGTGTCAATTTTGACAGCAAATTTTGATTTAGTTTTAGTCATAGTCTTTTGACTAAAATGCAATTTAGTTTTAGTCATCCCAATTTATCATAGTTTTAGTCTATTTTTAGTCGACGAAATCTACATTATATTAGCCTACTAAAATCTATCTGGATTATCTTATTTAAATTGGTGTAATTAAATGTTCCATACAAAGATTTAACTGTTTCGACATAATTTACCTTAGAATTAAATTAAACCAGGTCATTACCTTTATTTTTCAGAAAAGTTGAGTAACTACTGGATATGCATTGTTAAAATATTAGACCATGAACGACAGGTAGCAGTTCATTCACTCTCATTTTGACTCAACTGACTCGTTCGTTCAGTGAAGGGCTGTTCATTCAGTACATTCAACCAATGAAACGCTCTGACAGAGCTCACGCTCAAGCGCTATTGGCTCGTGTCTCTTTTAGTGATGGGAAGTTCGAATCATTTTACTGACTCGGACCTTAGAGTCTCGTTCAGCAAAATGAACGAATCTTTTTTCGAGTCATATCGTTCATTTCATTCATTTTAGCAAAATATAATTAAAATGTTACATGTTACTTTCCTAACACATCTACTACTTATGCAAACGTTGATCACATTACAAACAATACAAAACTATACACTGCGTTCCAAATTATTATGCAAATTGGATTTAAGTGTCGTAAACATTTAATTTTATATTGTTCAATTAAACTTATGGATGGTATTGTGTCTCAGTGCTCTTTGGATCACTGAAATCAATCTCAGACACCTGTGATAAGTAGTTTGCCAGGTGAGCCCAATTAAAGGAAAACTACTTAAGAAGGACGTTCCACATTATTAAGCAGGCCACAGGTTTCAAGCAATATGGGAAAGAAAAAGGATCTGTCTGCTGCCGAAAAGCGTCAAATAGTGCAATGTCTTGGACAAGGTATGAAAACATTAGATATTTCACGAAAACTTAAGCGAGATCATCGTACTGTGAAGACATTTGTGGCTGATTCAGAGCACAGAAGGGTTCGTGCAGATAAAGGCAGAATGAGGAAGGTTTCTTCCAGACAAATTCATCGGATTAAGAGAGCAGCTGCAAAAATGCCATTGCAAAGCAGCAAACAGGTATTTGAAGCTGCTGGTGCCTCGGGAGTCCCGAAAACCTCAAGGTGTAGGATCCTCCAGATGCTTGCAGTTGTGCATAAACCTACTATTCGGCCACCCCTAACCAATGCTCACAAGCAGAAACGGTTGCAGTGGGCCCACACATACATGAAGACTAATTTTCAAACAGTCTTGTTTACTGATGAGTGCCGTGCAACCCTGGATGGTCCAGATGGATGGAGTAGTGGATGGTTGGTGGATGGCCACCATGTCCCAACAAGGCTGCGACGTCAGCAAGGAGGTGGCGGAGTCATGTTTTGGGCTGGAATCATGGGGAGACAGCTGGTGGGCCCCTTTAGGGTCCCTGAAGGTGTGAAAATGAACTCTGCAAGGTATGTAGAGTTTCTGACTGAGCACTTTCTTCCATGGTACAAAAAGAAGAACCATGCCTTCCGTAGCAAAATCATCTTCATGCATGACAATGCACCATCTCATGCTGCAAAGAATACCTCTGTGTCATTGGCTGCTATGGGCATAAAAGGAGAGAAACTCATGGTGTGGCCACCATCCTCCCCTGACCTCAACCCTATTGAGAACCTTTGGAGCATCCTCAAGCGAAAGATCTATGATGGTGGGAGGCAGTTAGCATCAAAACAGCAGCTCTGGGAGGCTATTCTGACATCCTGCAAAGAAATTCAATCAGAAACTATCCAAAAACTCACAAGTTCAATGGATGCAAGAATTGTGAAGGTGATATCAAAGAAGGGGTCCTATGTTAACATGTAACTTGCCCTGTTAGGATGTTTTTGATTGAAATAGCTTTTGATTTCAGTAAATATGACCTCCTAATGCTGCAAATTCAACAAATGACCATTTTCAGTTTTTTACAACCTATGAAATGTTTTCAAACTCTGTTGTGCATAATAATTTGGAACAGTGCATTTTGAGTTTTTCATTTTTTAAATAAATACTGTTGTCAGTGGGAGGTTTGTTCAATAAAATTCCAAATGTACCCTAACTGTTGATTACTTGAAAATTATACTGACTGTCATTTGCATCGACAAATTAGGAAAACCAGAGAAAGATATCATTTGCATAATAATTTGGAACCCAGTGTAATGCTATAAGAAACAGAAAAGATGAATTCATTGTTTACCTGGGTCTTTAGTCTATGATTAGCTCACCACACCTCTTATCTGACAAGTCCTCGGGTTTGACTCCTTCGTTCATCACGTGACAGCGTCGTAAGCTAAACCAATGCAGTCTGAGCCGGAAAGAGAATTGATTAGTTCACCTCCCGAGTCTTCGGGTTTGAGTTGTTCGTTCTTTTGTCACAGGACCTATAGAATGTTGCGCAATGCGCATGCGCGACTGGACGAATCACTCCCCTAAAATGAACGAATCGTTCAAGAACGACCCATCACTAGTCTCTTTGAAGCTGCGCTGTCTTTGCTTGAGACAGTCATGAATGAGAAATATCTTTCAAAAAGACATATTACATAAACTGTATTACATTTCTTCAATCATGCAGATCACATACATGTTTTTAGCATGTAATTCGATCTTTAATATACAGTACGACTCACTTCATCGCTTGCATTTTTGGCTTGTTTTGTTGCATATCACGTTATGCAGCAGCTCACGTTAGCGGATAAATGAACATTGGCATTTAAACACGTTTGTGCTGCCTTTGTAATGAGTTTCGGGGTGACTCGCTTGCAGTCACACTTCAAGTTTGCTGTGTTTTACCGGCGAATGTGAAGGAAAATATGACGCTTTGTAAAACATTTGGAGACACAGATTGTGTCTTGTGCTTCTCTCGCTAGCGCATATGTGAGATAAGCACACGTGACGCGCTGGCGCAGAGTAGGTAGCGTCTTGACCACTGAACGAATAGAATTAAACATATCGTAAAATATCCCCATCTCTCTATGATGCGCATCGTGATATTTTTGCATTGCGAAATATCATAATACGAAGTATCGTTACACCCCTACTTACAGTATATAAAACAATAAAACAAATTTAGGCTAACAAAAGGACATGGCCCTAATTTATCCATCTGTATGTAACATTAATATCATTCGTCAGTTTCCTGCCTATTCATGTGATGAACTGCACTTACATAATTTTTTTAATGATGACAACAGACGTTTTATACTTGTGCTAAAACTGTTTGGCCTTTCTAGCACCAGTGCTATGCAGAGTTATTATAGTTTTGATTTTAGTTTTATTTAGTTTTATTAATATTTTAAATTAGCTTTTTTTATGTTTTTGTGTTCATTTTAGTTAGTTTTAGCAATTTTGTTATATGCTTTTGTCATTTTATAATTTATTGGTTTATTTTTAATGTTGATATATAAGATTAATTCCTTTTAGTTTTTGTTTATTATTATAATTTTACGGCTTTAAACTTCAGTTTATTTTTGAGGCAACATTTCAATTTTTCCTTGAGTTAAGTTTTTCCAGTAATTTTTAGGTCAATATTTTATTTGATTTCAATGAACAGGAACATTTTCAAAGTTTTAATTTTAGTAAACTAAAATAACCTTGGTGCTATGTGCAAAAAAAGTTAACGTACAGCCCTGACACTAATAATAATTGCTGCTTGCCTTTGTTCTATAGCAATCGTGGAGAGTATGAACGCATTTAGGTGGCAGCAGCTGACACTAGATAAAACGCTTATAAGCAAACAGGATCCGGAACAATTATATTGACACTTCAAATGAAATATCATTTTTTATATTCGGACAGGTAATGTTTGTAATAGGACAAGTGAATGAACCACATGACAATGGTTAATGTCAAGCCCTGTTTAAGCATTGATCTCTCACTGTAAATAAGTGATATCTGACACATCTGATTGTTGAGATGAGATGATGTATGAAGTTCTGCTCTGATCCACCTGCAGATAAAAGGAGGAGAGGAAGAGCATCAGAAGTGTGTCATATCAACTCAACTCAACTCAACTTTATTTATATAGCGCTTTTACAATTTTCATTGTTACAAAGCAGCTGTACATGAGACACATTGACTACAAGCAAAACAATCAAAGTTGTACCTGCAAAAACAAGAAAAGGTTGAAAACACAGAAGACAGACACACCCACACACAAAACACTCCACACACACAACACGCACCAACACACACACCCACACACAAAACACTCCACACACACAACACGCACCAACACACACAGACACAGAGACACACACACACACGATGATGCACACGCACAACACACACAACAAGCACGCACACACACTACGTACACAGACAAGTACGCACACACACACACGCTCAGTGAGAGCACACATTTAAGATAAAGGAGAGAGAAGCACAGGTCAAATATAACAGACTAATAAATTCCTATATGCAATATTAATTAAGTAAAACTTTAAAATTCTAAAGCAGCCCCCCGGCCAGGCAGAATAGTGCAAAAAACAGTATGCAAACGGTGGCGAGGAACCCAAAACTCTAATCGAGAAAAAAAACCTCAGGTGTTGGCCACGTGGCTCTCAAATGACAGATTACTATCGAATAGAACGCCAAGATTCTTTGCTGACGACGAGGGTTTTATGGAACATCCGTCAATAGTTAAACAGTATTCTTGGTTGTTACTTATAGCAGTTTTCGGTCCAATAAGTAACACTTCCGTTTTGTCCGAGTTCAGTAATAAAAAGTTGTTACTCATCCAGTTTTTTATATCGACTATGCATTCCATTATTCGATGGAACTGCTGTGTTTCATGAGGCTTCGAGGAAATATAAAGTTGAGTATCATCAGCATAACAGTGAAAGCTAACTCCGTGTCGCTTTATTATATCTCCTAGAGGTAGCATGTATAATGCGAAGAGCAGAGGCCCTAAGACTGAGCCCTGTGGTACACCGTACTGGACTTGCGATTTGCGTGACACCTCATTGTTTATTGCTACAAATTGAAAACGGTCGATAAATAAGATTTAAACCATTTCAAAGCTATTCCCTTAATGCCGACTAATTTTCGAGTCTATGTAGGAGTGTGCTGTGGTCAATGGTTCGAATGCAGCACTAAGGTCTAGCAGCACCAATAACGAGATACAACCTCGGTCAGACGCCAATAGCAGATCATTTGTAACTCTGATCAAAGCAGTCTCTGTACTGTGACATGCTCTAAATCCAGACTGGAATTCTTCATTGATGTCATTCCTTTGGAGGAAGGAGCATAATTGAGTTGAAACTACTTTTTCCAGAACTTTAGATATGAAAGGTAGATTCGATATAGGCCTGTAGTTCCTTAGTTCTCTAGGGTCGAGTTGGGGTTTTTTGACAAGGGGCCTTATAACAGCCACCTTATATGCTTTAGGCACATGTCCTAATGTCAGAGATGAGTTAATAATACCAAGAAGAGGATCTATAATTTCTGGGAGCATCTCTTTCAGTAGATTTGTAGGTATAGGGTCTAGTATGCATGTTGTTGATTTAGATGATCTAATAATTTTAGACAGCTCATCTTGATCTACGGTATAAAATAATTGCATTTTCTCCTTAAGGGCGCTGTAGTTAGTTTGTTCAGCGGGTTTCACTTCTGATTGCATTGTTATAATTTTTTCTCTAATATCTTGGATTTTATATGTGAAGTAGTTCATAAATTCATCACTGCTATGCTGATATACAGGATCAGAAGTCACTGACGATTTATTTTTTGTTAATTTAGCCACCGTGTTAAATAAAAACCTAGGGTTGTGCTGGTTTTCTTCTATTAGTGATGAAAAATAGGCGGATCTAGAAGATCCCCTAACCATCCCCTATATCAAGGAGTCACATATCTGCTGTGACATCATTAGCATTAGGGCTGCAACTTACGATTCTTTTGATAATCGGATAGTTGGATGATTATTTTTTTCGATTAATCGGATAAAAAGTTTAATTCGATTTTTTGCTTATAATGACTAAATCAGAGATGTGAAAAATATACACAACTGAACTCATTAGCCTTCTCCCAAAATGTTGTGGATGTCTCCCTAATTAACACACTAAGGCTGATGAGTTGATTCAGATGTGTCATATTAGAAGCAGCCAACAATAGTCTCTCCCAAATCATTTTTTTGTGGCATGAAAATTGAGATGTTTGTCATTGAAATTTAGTGAAGTACTCTAAAAAGTATCCAGAAAAAAAATACTTAAAGGGAAAGTTCACCCAAAAAGGAAAATTCTGTCATCATTTACTCATTCACTCCCATAGTAGGAAAAAAAACATTGAGTTAAAAGTGCCCCAGAACTGTTTGTTGTCCTACATCCTTCAAAATGTCTTCTTTTGTGTTCAAAAGAACAAAAAAAGTATAAAGTAACTTGTTTGGTTATAAGTGCTGTGTTCATCAGAACAAAGAAATTAATGCAGATTTGGAACAACTCGAAGGTGAGTAAATGATGACAGAATTTTCAGCTTTGAGTGAACTTGCCCTTTAAGTATAGTACAGACTAGGGTTTTAGTAGTTTACTGTAGTAAATACTAAAGTACACTAGATCATTTTTCACGTGGGAACTAATTCAAATGTGGGACAAATTTCATTGATACAGCAGTCTTTATAAAGGGAAAAATTAGGCTTACTTTAAATGCAGAATTGAGATGGCCAGTAGGTGGCGTCAATTTTCCACTGAGTTAGTGAATCAACGGTAATTTGAATCATTATCTCGTCCGAGTCATTCAAAACACATTCATTTAGGAGATAAACACCACAAAAAGGCAGATGTAAGTGTTAAAATTAATATTAATGCGCATATGCAACATTACCTACAGTACTACGATACTACCCTTTTCAAAATAGAGAGGCATCGCGGGTATTTTGAAACTTTAGCATCGCGATTCTACTGTAGCACCACACACCGTGCAACCCTAGTACAGACACTCAAAAAGTGTACTTAAGTACAGTACTCGAGTAAATGTATTTCGTTACTTCCCACCTCTGAACTAAATAAAGCCCCAAATCAGGTATTTAGCCTATTATGTACTCTGCAAAGTGCAAATGCCACAAATTGGGTTTTACTAATATAATCTTCAATTTTGTCATTTAAAACACCTCTCTTTAAACTTTAAAACTGTGTGGCTTGAAGCGATTCATGCAAAACACATCTGACTTAATAATTGATGCATGGAGAGACGCATGCACAGAGAGACACATTTCACTTTAAAACTGCGCAGCTCGCGCTGCACGGAGTGACACATGCACAGAGATACACGTCTGAATTATAAAACTGCGCTCCTCGTGCTGCATGTAGAGACGCATGCACGGAGAGACACGTTTGACTTGAAAACTGCGCAACTTGTGCTGCACGGAGAGACACGTTTCACTTTAAAACTGCGCAGCTCACGCTGCACGGAGTGACACATGCACAGAGATACACGTCTGAATTATAAAACTGCGCTCCTCGTGCTGCATGTAGAGACGCATGCACGGAGAGACACGTTTGACTTGAAAACTGCGCAACTTGTGCCACACGGAGAGACAAATACACGGAGAGACTTTAAAACTGCGCACCTTGCGCTGCATGGACAGACGCATGCACAGAGAGACACGTTTGACTTGAAAACTGCGCGACTTGTGCCACACAGAGAGACGCGTTTGACTTTAAAACTGCGCTCCTCACGCTGCATGGAGAGAAGCATTCACGGAGAGACACGTCTAACTTTAAAACTGCGCTACTCGCAGTGCATGGAGAGACGCATGCACGGAGAGACACGTTTGACTTGAAAACTGCGCAACTTGTGCCGCACGGAGAGACGCATGCACGGAGAGACTTAAAGGAGCCATGAATTAAAACCACAATTTTAACCCAAGATTTTGTTGTATAAGAGGGAATCATATTCAAGCGAACATCCTGTAAGTGTCAGAACTGAAAACGCCCTTGTTACTGAAATTACAACGAACGCCAGGTCCTGGAATGCACCTATCTATGATATAGATAGGTTGAACACCGCCTCCACAGAAAAATATCAACGACTACTTCTCTAGCCCCGCCCACTGGTTCGCGAATGACTTTAGCCACACATAGTACACACTCCCGCATTTGTGATGATCGACAAACTGATAACATTGTTTGGTCTTAGATCAATAAGCCTTGGCACTTAGGTCTTAATAAATGGTCTGTTGCAGATTTTAAGAATTTTTGGTCTTATAAAATATATAAACAATTTGTATTTTAAGGTTTGTTTTTGTCTTGTCTTTATTTGCTTATTTTTTCTGTGAAGATCTGGAAACCCTGTCACTTAGCAAAGGGCTCTCGAGGGGCGGCTAGCCCCGTGTCATATGTGCAAAAGTGAGGACTTTCACTGATATTTTTATTTAGAGCGACCAAGCAACAAACATGCAACATTGTGCAGCGCCTGGTTGTGGAAGAACAGTCGCTTCCTTCAGATTCTGATATTAGGAATGCGTGGTTGAAGTTTATTTTTAAGTATGTTCCTTCTCACGTGGGTGAAACATTGAGCATGTGTTCGCTAGGGATGTGCGAGAACATAATCGACTAGTCGTTTAAACTGTAAGCTCCTTTCTAGTTGACATTGAAAACAACAGTCGATTACACAAAAAAATTACACAATGTTATAATTTAAATGACTTTCATTTTAATTTTTTGTTTACAACCCTTTTAAATTACATACTAAAACGATATGTTTGAAAAAATAATTATTAATAGTCTTTAAAAGTGTATCAGGAAACAAATGTTTTAATTTTAGGTCAGATCTAACATGCGTTTCCTTTGTGCCAATTGCAGCACGCTCAGAAATGACCACTTGAAAGAAGGAAAACGGGTAGGTTTACGCAAACTATGTCATATCAAAGTGGAATAATAATAATTTCACTGGAGCCATGCGTAACCATACTGTATTGGGTTCTTATTGAGGAATGCAGGCATAAAACGAAAAAGTAGATAATGATCTAAAACTACATACAGTTATGTTAACAATTACTTAATTATAAATATTTTAATATTTAAAATTCAATGCATGAAAGACGGATTTATATTATTTGATGGCAGAAAAAGCTGTAAATGCTGCGAATGCATCTTGATCACACAGAATAAAACTGAGATGACAATGTCTCCGCTTCTAGATTCACAGAACTTTTAAATTTCTTTGAATATAATGTTTATCACAAAAAAGCGCTTGAATAAATATGATCGCTTAGCACTGTTATCTGTGTGCCCTTGCAGAGTTTGCGCAGATTCCTCAGACGGAGTTATTGTTCACAAACATTGAGCTGACTTTCATCCGAGCATAACGCTTGCATTTCCTCAACAAGAACATGTCAAATAATACTAACATCATAATCACATGCAAACTCGAGTATTTAGCCTATGTATGTTCTATAAATTAGCTAATTTGGGCAGTATGCTTTATTAGCGGCTTTTTAATTCACTCTGCGCGAGATCAAATGCGTTCTGTAGCTTGTTCAGTACTTTTTGTCCATTGCTTTCTATTCACTTTTTTGTTTAGACACATTGCTTTGCTTTACAAATTATAAAAACATGATATAATGCAGGCTTGTTTGTTGATATGCTATAAGCCTACCATAATTATAACTTGTAGGCTACTTCTATTGTGACATAATTAAAAAAAAGCTATGTTTTTTTCATTCAACATCATTTAAATAAACAAATAATGAAACATTCGTTTTTAAGCTTTTATTTAATTGTTGTTTAATATTTTAAGTTTCATGATTTCAGTGTAATAGACACACTTTTACTAAGATTTAATTTAATTTGATTACTAAAATTTAATTGAACTTTTAGAGTAAAAAAAAAACGATTTAAAGGAGAAAATAAAATGGATTTTGTATAGACTACATATTTTAAGTCCAGGCACAGACCAGCCAAAGCAAACAAATGCTCATTGCAGCCGCTAAAACGATCCAGTCAGGGCTGGTGCATCAGCAAATACAGAAATATTACTGATCATAACGTAAGAATAGTGGAACACATATGCCTGTTTTAGCTACATTAAATATTGGATATGAACAGTTTGATTAATAGCCTACATTCTTTAGTCTTTAAAATCTATTACATATGGCCTAATCAAAGTTTTTGGACCGACTTCTGGGCCATTCTTAGTTTTAGACTAGTCGACAACACGGTTACAAAACTTTAGTTTAAATGACTGTCAAATTAGTCGTAGTGCACATCACTATTGTTCGTGTCATTTCACCATGGATTCCTTTGTGAACAAGGCGCTGGATTTGCAGAGAGACTAAAATTAAAAAGCAGTGTTGTGCAGTCAATATTGGATCTGACAGGAATGGCGCAGCAATCTTATGTGAGTAAAACATATTTGTACTATGCGTCACTATTGCTTTGTTAGAGAGCGCTTGATATGTCCTGATAATGTGTAACGTTACGTGTCTAACCAAATTCACAGAAGGCTCCAACTAAGTTTACTATGCAAACTGCCATCCAATCATAGCAGTGGGCGTTTACTTCCAAGTCTTCAATGCCATTAAAACCGAGCGTTTGACGAGACGGCCTCAAAACCCGGGTAGAAAATAGCCTATTACTTATTGATTTTGATGTTTTCGAATGTAAAAACCACGCGAACGTCATAAGTAGACCTCATACAACAGTATAAAGCAATAAACAAGCCCAGTTCATCACACGTTTAAAAACTGCGTGCTGCACGGAGAGACGCATCTAAAACAGTCATTTTAAAAGGTAAAGAGACGCATTTGATTTATGACTGCGCAGCTCGCAAGTGACCTCACAGACCAACTAATTGATAATGAAATTCATTGACGCTGGTGTGTTCTAAACCCATGAAAATAATAATGCATCTAGTTTGGGCTCCTCTGAAGTCTGATGTGTGATTGGAGGATAATTCAGTGACTGTAGGACACATGTGTTAATATTTGTTATACCATGGTCTAGGTTGGAAGATGTGCATCAAAACCCTTTAATGCACGGGTAGCTCCAGTCAGTTTGATTACATTTAAAATTAATTGATGAAAATAACCTGTTTCATTTTACCTGTTTGATCTAAAATAGATTCGGTTTAAGAAAAGAGCTGCTGTTATGGTCCTGAGCGTGTGTGTGTTGTTGATGTCATTGAAGGGTCTGGTTTTATTTGACCTGCCAGCCTGATTTACTGCTCTCTTCATGCTTCTTTGCAAGCATCTCAGGTGTTCATGCTCACAGGAAATGCATCATCACTCCTCCCTCATGCTGCAGCTGTCCAAACAACAAATCTGAGACATTCACACCAAAGTGAAACACATTCATGTGAAGTCCCACCCCTGTGTGTGTCTGTGTGAGATGAGTCACCTTCTACACACACACACACAGACACACACACAGTTGTGTCTGGACGTGTCTTCAGGGATGGGCTCTCTCGCTGTATCATCATCATCAGTTGAGGTGGATTCAGAGAGAGATGATTTTTATAACCTTAGCAGCGCTCACAGCTAAACACACATCACTGCTTTTATATGTGAACGTTGAAACACCACTACACGAGACCGCCATCAGCTTCATGTGTCTATAAAAACACGAATGAAGTGAAAGTGCTGTTACTGTATGACTTCAGTGTTTTTATCTGAAACTCCTCTTCTGTTCCAACACACACTAAGATCATCATCACCGGATTTACATTAAATACAGTTTTTAAGTTTTTAGAAAAAATAAAAGATAAAAATCTAATTATAATATAGACCTCATTTTTCTCACCATGAAAATCACCACAGAAACTGGAATGGCGTTAAAACAAACAATCAAACAAACATCATCATCAGCGCTGATGTTGTCACCTCTTAACTAGGGTTGTTCCGAGACCGATACTAGTATGGGAAATGCCACCGACACCACATAAAATTCTGGTAGCGGCATCGGCGAGTACTTCATTTACCGATCCGATACCATTTTCTTAAACAGGACATAGTTATTCCCACGAGCTTCTTCGCTGCTCAGAATGCAACACAGGGAGTTGTGCCGTGGCGTCGCAACAAAGAAGAAATGAAAACGTTCTAGCAGTATGTCCGCTGTTTGCCAGTATTTCAGAGTGGACCAACCAGCCAGTAAAACGGTGACTTAAGAAAAAGAAATAATATTACTGTCAAATGTCTGTCAGATAATAAAAATACTCTAGTGTACTCGACTGTATGTTTTATTAACGGGTAAGTCTGAAGCACATATAATTCATACAGGGCTAGTAGTATATACAGCTGAGTACCCTGAGCACAGGTATCGGATCGGTACCCTGAGCTGAGCACAGGTATCGGGACGGCAAAAAGGGTATCGGAACATCTCTTCTCTTAACATCTGTGAGTGTTGTACAGGATGAGAGTTTTTTCCCTTGTTCTTCACACTGATGAGAGGATTCTCACAGGTCTCGCTGTCTTGTTTCTAACCCACATTGCAGTAGCAGTAGTTTCAATATCTAAATATCTAGCTGTAATTGTTGAGAGAAGTGTGTCTGCAGTGTCAGAAGTCAAAGTTCACTGCAGTCCAGATGTGTTTTCATTGGTTTCCTTTCGCTGGAGGCGTGTCGTGTTTATCAGCATAAAGAAACAAATGAGAGACTTTTTCTAACTGGCAGATGGGTTGATGATGTAGATCATGATGGAATGTTCAGCAGGGTGTTCAGGTGTCCCTTCTCTCTGACAGCTACATGTATTGGACAGACTGGGGTGAAATTCCAAAGATCGAGCGTGCTGGGATGGACGGGACCCATCGCTCTGTTATCATTGACACTGATATTCACTGGCCCAACGGACTCACCCTCGACTACGACCTTAAGAAGCTCTACTGGGCCGATGCCAAGTTTAACTTCATCCACCGCTCAAATCTGGATGGTTCTGGAAGGTAAACGAGTGCGCTCATGATACTATATGTGTGTGCGTTTGGACACCTGCAGTGTCTCACGTGTGTTTGACTCCGTGTTCACAGGGAGATTGTGGTGAAAGGGTCTTTACCTCATCCGTTTGCTCTGACACTGTACGAGGACACGCTCTTCTGGACAGACTGGAACACACACTCCATACACTCCTGTAACAAACACACGGGAGAAAACAGCCGAGAAATCCACTCCAACATCTTCTCACCCATGGACATCCACGTCTTCAGCCAGAAGAGACAGCCAATGGGTAAGAGACGTCCCGGTTTATCTTCACAACATGTGGAATGTTCAGAGATCAGATGTGTCTCAATCATCATCATTCTCGATGAGATTGATGTTTTTGTTTGAAATCTTGACATTTCAGTGTGTGATAAAGGTAAAAATGTGCACTTGTTCTTCATTCAGCTCAGTTTATTTTGGAGCTGCTGAACAATAAGGCAGTCAGTCTATGCTTTGATTTCCCATAATGCTTTGAGTGGTTTCCTGTAACAATACACACAGGCTGCTCACACAATAGAGCTTCTGTTCTCTTCTCTTCTGTGTGCTGATTGAATGCAGAGAATTTCACATAGCGCTGAAAAACTCCAACAAGCAGACGCTCTCCTCCTTACACCCCCCTCCTCACCACACATCCTCTCTCTCTCTCTCTCTCTCTCTCTCTCTCAAGATTCAAAGAAGCTTTATTGGCATGATAAAACAAACTTTAAATTGTCAAAGCACAGGAAAATTAAATATAAACATTCTGCACAAATACAGATTTAGATAAAAATAAAATAAAAGTATAAAGTATATACTTCTCAGTATAAACAGAAAAAGAGCGAAGGATTGATGACAGTTCTCAGTGAGGTTGACAGGATCCTTTCTCTCTCTCAATTTTACATTTCAAGGTACTTTATTGGCATCATTGCGTGTTCTTACAATATTGCCAAAGCATTGAACATATAACCAAAGACATACAATAAGTACAAACATGAGATTAAAATTAAAATAAGGTGCAGAGTAAGAGGTAAAATATAGAATGAAATATAAAAGAAAGTATATTTAAATAAACAAATATAATATAGAAAACAAAAATATCAATATCAAATGTAGGTTTCAGGCAGAAACATGAGAATGGAATAAAAGTAAACGGTGTATATGTGCATTGGATGTAACAGATGAAGGCAGTAGTTTGTTTTTCTCTCTCTCTCTCTCTCTCTCTCTCTCTCTCTCTCTCTCTCAGGTTGTCAGTATCAGTTCAGAGGTTAGGGTTGTGCTCAGTAAAAGCATTTTACATTTACAAGTATGACAAGAAATATACAATGATAACAAAACAAGATGATATTAAAATCACAAAATGACTCCATTATGACAGTCCTCTCTTTCTCATTCTTTTGTTTTAGTTGTGGTTAATAGTTATTATTAACCTTATCTCAGATCTGTGTGAGGTCACAAGAGGTCAGTTTGTGTGAACGCTCGCCATGAAATATGATGATGAAATCATTTTTTGTCAGATGTGCCGAGTCCGTGCTCTCTGAAGAACGGTGGATGTTCTCATCTGTGTCTGCTGTCACCGGTTAAACCGTATTACCAGTGCGCCTGTCCAACTGGAGTCCAACTGCTGGACGACAACAAGACCTGCAGAGATGGTGAGACACACCCGCCGTGATGTCACTTCCTGTCTGCATTGTCCTGTTCAGTAAATGTTGCTGCTTGATGTGAATCTGATTATGGATGAATGTGATAAATCATCCAACAGACTGTATAGCTGAAACAAATATGAATGTTTGCTGTTGCGTGATTCTTCCAATCAGAGCTCGAGACCGACATGTGACGTGATCGTGGATTTATTGGTGTGACACAGTTTGACCTGTGGATTTGACCTTTGACCCCTCACCAGGTGCCACACAGCTTCTCCTGCTGGCCCGACGCACAGACCTGCGCAGAATCTCTCTCGACACCCCTGACTTCACAGACATCGTGCTTCAGACCGATGACATCCGCCATGCCATCGCTATCGACTACGACCCCGTGGAGGGTTACGTCTACTGGACGGACGATGACGTCCGAGCCATTCGCAGGTCGTACCTGGACGGGAGCGACACTCAGTTTGTGGTGACGTCGCAGGTGGATCACCCGGATGGGATCGCGGTCGACTGGATTGCACGCAATCTTTACTGGACCGACACCGGCACAGACCGGATCGAGGTGACCCGGCTGAATGGAACCATGAGAAAGATCCTGATATCAGAAGATCTAGACGAGCCCAGAGCCATCGTGCTGGACCCCGTCGCAGGGTGAGAAAACTTTCCTTTGTTGACTATTCCACGTCCTGCAGTATGAATACAGCGTGAAGGTCCCGCCTCTCGTCCCGCAGGTACATGTACTGGACAGACTGGGGTGAAGAGCCAAAGATCGAGAGAGCCGCTCTGGACGGCACAGACCGACTGGTGCTGGTCAACACGTCACTAGGGTGGCCAAATGGACTCGCCCTCGATTACGCTGAGAGAAAGATCTACTGGGGAGACGCCAAGATGGACGTGATCGAGGTGAGACTGTTAAGAGCGTGTGTTTGAGTGCAAACATCATGAATGTGCTCTTGAGTTTCTCCTGAAATTTTGCCCATTCTGTGAAACGAGATTTCTTTGCTCTAGAAGTGTGTGTTCGTCGGGTTCTGTGGCTTCAGCAGCACACATCTGTTTGTGATTTCTCCTCCACTCAGCTGCGGTTCACTCAGTTTAGAATAGTCCAGAATCTGAAAGCCACACCACACTGCGGTCACGAGTCTCAAACCAGCAGAGACCGTTCCACTGAGGTCGCAGTGCTCAAGATGGAAATTTCATTTTAAACCCGTGTGTGTTTGGAGAAAAGAAAGTTCTGGAATACTCGTTTCTGAGAAAAATGAGGTGGAGTTCAGGACACAAGAGATTGATGTTGGATTGGTGACACAGGTTTTCATCACGAGTTCAGCTGTGTGTGTGTCAGGGAGTGAGATTGCAGCAGAGAGTTTGTGTCATTTTGATCTCATTCTTGTAAACATCTGTAATGCTGGACTCATATCTCATGATTGTGATGTTGTCCACTGTTCATGCCATCTTTAATTTTTGTTGTGTTTAGATTCAGGTGATCGTTGAATGTTTACATGAGGAAATCAATGTGTGTGTGTCCACGGCTGCTTCTCATTATTGCTGGCTAATAGTTTTGCCAACTTTCCACACACTCTTCTCACTTTGTTTCTTGTTTCAGTCATGTTCTCTTTCTCTCTCTGTGCTGCTCACATACAGCCAATCACAAACTTGATCTAATGTTGTTGAGTGATGTGATGATGGGAAGTGTTTGTGAATGTTGCGTTGTCTTGGGTCAGGTGATGGAGATGGATGGCTCGGGCAGACGGGTGTTAGTTCAGGAGAATCTGCCTCACATCTTCGGCTTCAGTCTGCTGGGCGACTACATCTACTGGACGGACTGGCAGCGTCGCAGCATTGAGCGTGTGCACAAACGCAGCGCTGAGCGAGAGGTCATCATAGACCAGCTGCCCGACCTCATGGGTATCAAAGCCACATACGTTCAAAAGACCTTCGGTGAGAATTGACTGTGATGTAAAGAGGCTCTTGTGTTGTGTTGTTGTGGTGGATTTTTAACGTGCGAGTATTTCTCCTGTGTGTAGGTGTGAACCCGTGTGCGGTGGCTAACGGCGGCTGCAGTCATCTGTGTCTCTATAAACCTCAGGGTGTGACGTGTGCGTGTCCCATCGGTCTGGAGCTCATGGCGGATTTGACCACCTGTATCGTTCCTGAGGCCTTCCTGCTGTTCTCACGACACACTGACATCAGGCGCATCTCTCTGGAAACCTACACCAACAACGTGGCCATCCCGCTCACGGGAGTGAAGGAAGCCTCTGCGCTCGACTTCGACATCACCGACAACCGGATCTACTGGACGGACATAACGCTGAAGGTGAGGAACTCTCTCTTTCCATCTGTCTGAAGCGGATCTTACAGGAAGTTGTTTAGATCTGCTGATTTTCTTGTGTTTTGTCAGACGATCAGTCGAGCGTTTATGAATGGCAGCGCTCTAGAGCACGTGGTGGAGTTCGGCCTGGATTATCCTGAGGGAATGGCTGTGGACTGGCTGGGAAAGAACCTGTACTGGGCCGATACCGGAACCAACCGCATCGAGGTGGCCAAACTGGACGGTCAGCACAGACAGGTCCTGGTGTGGAAGGATCTGGACAGTCCACGAGCTCTGGCGCTGGACCCTGTCGAGGGGTGAGCGTGTGTCCTGTCGGCTCTGTTGGAACGGTGGTTTTTCTTTTGTGATCTCACCGTGTGCTCCTCTGTTTCTCAGCTTCATGTACTGGACAGAATGGGGCGGCCGGCCCAAGATCGACCGCGCTGCCATGGACGGGTCTGGTCGTATCACTCTGGTGCCGAACGTGGGTCGTGCGAACGGACTCACCATCGACTATGCAGAGCGCCGTCTCTACTGGACAGATCTCGACACGACGCTCATCGAATCTTCCAACATGCTGGGTGAATGTCACTGACGTCAACACTTGCGTTCACATCAGTTTTACTGTAGCAGCTGCTCAGTAAAAGTGTTGTTCGTGTGTCCCGCAGGTCTGGAGCGAGAGGTGATCGCAGATGATCTGCCGCATCCCTTTGGACTCACGCAGTATCAGGACTACATCTACTGGACCGACTGGAGCCAGCGCAGCATTGAACGGGCCAACAAAACCAGCGGGCAGAACCGCACCATCATACAGGGTCACCTGGATTACGTCATGGACATCCTGGTGTTTCATTCATCCCGGCAGGGCGGCTGGAACGCGTGCGCGTCTACTAACGGTCACTGTTCTCATCTGTGTCTCGCTGTCCCTGTCAGCAGCTTTGTGTGCGGCTGCCCGGCTCATTACTCGCTCAACTCAGACAACAAGACATGCAGCGGTGAGTTCACGTGTCATTTAGTGCCGTCACTGTGTGTGCTTCAGTTGAGCAGTTAGAGGCCTTCCGCAGAACACAAAAGAAGGTATTTTGAAGTAAGTTGGTAACCTAACAGCGCCGGCCCCCATTCACTTCTATTGTATGAACACAAAACCATTGCAAGTGAATGGCCGCCAGTTACCAACATCCTTCAAAATATCTTCTTCTGTGTTGTGCGGACCGGACGAGAGGGCGAGTAAATGATGTCAGAATTTTCATTTTTGGGTCGCTTAAATCACCTCCAGAGCAAAAGTTTGTGTTTACATAAGAAATGTCTGTGCGCTGTGTATATTTATTTTGTATTTATAAACACATTCACATACTGTAGATATTTGAAAGTAATGTAAAACAGTGGTTCTCAAACTTTTTGGTTGTAAGGCCCCCTTTGTATAGAGTGCATCGCTTTGCGCCCCCCCCAAATAAAGACTAAATCTTAAACTTAAAATTTTAATTAAACCAAAAACACATTCAGTTACACAATGATCAATTCTTTTGCTTGGTGGACTTATTTTTCTGATGTTTGATTGCACAACATTTATGATAAATTTCTACACTTTAAAATCTGTGGCCCCCAGTTTGAGAACAACTGAATTAAAAATGGTAAAATAAGAGTACTCAATAGAAACCTTTTGTTCTCTCTCTCTGTCTGTCAGCACCCTCGTCCTTTCTGCTCTTCAGTCAGAAGTCGGCCATTAATCGTATGGTCATTGATGAGCAGCAGAGTCCTGACATCATGCTGCCCATCCACAGTCTCAGAAACGTGCGTGCCATCGACTACGACCCGCTGGACAGACACCTCTACTGGATCGACTCCAAACAGAATGTGATCCGCCGGGTGCAGGAGGACGGTAACCAGGTAACCACGGTGACACCGGCTGCTCGTGACTCATTGGTTTTTGTTTTCTAGAGTCATCTGATGTTTTTCATCACAGAGCGTGGTGGTGGTGCCCAGCATGGTGGGCGGGGCTAACCTCGGCCTGCAGCCCTATGACCTCAGCATTGACATCTACAGTCGCTTCATCTACTGGACGAGTGAAGTCACCAACGTCATTAATGTCACGCGCACGGACGGTTCTCGAGTCGGTGTGGTTCTCCGTGGAGAACACGACAAACCCCGAGCCATCGTGGTGAACCCTGAGAAAGGGTGAGTTGTTTTATTTGACAGATGTGTCTTAGGGTGTTTTCGAGTATCGGACCGTCTCTGTGTGTCACTGTGACTCATGAACACATGTGAAGGATTATTTGTTTGTTCTGCAGGTACATGTACTTCACTAACCTGCAGGAGCGCTCACCTAAGATTGAGCGAGCCGCTCTGGACGGAACCGAGCGGGAGGTTTTGTTCTTCAGCGGTCTGGGGAAGCCAGTGGCTCTTGCCATCGATAATGAGCTGAACAAACTCTTCTGGGTGGACATGGACCTGAGACGCATCGAGAGCAGCGATCTGTCCGGTGAGCTCACGGGGTTAAAGGTCACTGCTGTTGACGCTCCAGCAGAAATAAACACAGTAGGCTTGTTTGACTTCATGCGGCGCAGCAAGATCCGACAGGTGGATGACATCCAAGTACTGCGAGAGCCATGCGAAAAATCCTACACGACAGTTTGCTCTCACGCTACTTTGACGTCGTCCGCCTGTCAGTTCTCGCAGCGTAGCATGAAGCTCATGTCACATGTCACTCGAACGCTTTCTTAACCATTCCCCTCTCTCCACAACACTCTGCCAGGAGCCAATCGGGTCGTCATTGAGGACGCCAACATTCTGCAGCCCGTCGGTCTGACGGTGTTCGGGAATCACTTGTACTGGATCGACCGTCAACAGCAGATGATCGAACGGATCGACAAGGTCACTCGCGAGGGCCGGACAAAGATTCAGGCACGAATCGCATCTCTGAGCGACATCCACGCTGTCCACGAGCTCGACATGGAGGAGTACAGTAAGTCTCGTCTCATCCGCATTTCTGAGATTCACGCTGATTTACTAGAGGAAAACCAGAGCTGATGTCTCTCTCTGTGTGTGTGTGTGTGTGTCGTGCAGACAGACACCCGTGTACGTCTGATAACGGAGGCTGTTCACACATCTGCATTGTTAAGGGTGACGGAACGACTCGCTGCTCTTGTCCCGTTCACTTGGTGCTGCTGCAGGATGAGCTCTCCTGTGGAGGTACTGACTTCTCACTTCCTGCTCTCACTGTGTGTTTCTATTACCTGCCGTCTGACCCCTGACCTCTCTTCAGAGCCACCCACTTGCTCTCCGGAGCAGTTCTCGTGCGCGTCGGGTGAGGTGGACTGCATCCCGCAGGCGTGGCGCTGTGACGGTTTCGCCGAGTGTGATGACAGCAGCGATGAGCGTGACTGTCCCGTCTGCTCGGATGAGGAGTTTCAGTGTGACAGCAAACAGTGTGTGGATCTAACCCTGCGATGCAACGGAGAAATCAACTGCCAGGACCGATCGGACGAGAACAAATGTGAAGGTAACGCTCCGTGCAGTGTGTTTTTTCTTCTTTAGTCTGTTAACAGTTCGCTTCAGGGTCACTCACAGACTCTCTCTCTCTTTCTGTAGTTCTGTGTCCTTTAGATCAGTTCACCTGTGCCAACGGTCAGTGCATCGGACGCCATAAGAAGTGTGACCACAACATGGACTGCACCGATAACTCTGATGAGATCGGATGCTGTAAGTCTGATTCTCATTCCTTCACGTCAGAGTTGATCTGCAACAGACTCCAACCGCGTTGTTTTGTTCTCAGATGCTACAGAAGAACCGTCCTTTCCTCCCACCAACACCATCGGCTCAATCGTGGGTGTTGTCATGGTGTTGTTCGTGGTGGGCGCCGTCTACTTCGTGTGTCAGCGTGTTCTGTGTCCTCAGATGAAGGATGACGGTGAGACCATGACCAATGACTTTGTGGTCCACGGCCCCTCGTCTGTGCCGCTGGGTTACGTCCCCCACCCCAACTCTCTGACGGGATCTCTGCCAGGTGACTGACTGATAGACACGCTGAGTTGAGAGGAGACTCTGATGATGGCAGCAGTGATGTCAGTGTATTTTGTGTGTTCGTTTCAGGAATGTCTCGAGGTAAATCTGTCATCGGCTCTCTGAGCATCATGGGAGGCAGCAGCGGACCCCCGTATGACCGCGCTCACGTGACGGGTGCTTCCTCTAGCAGTTCCTCCAGCACCAAGGGCCCTTACTTCCCTCCTGTGAGTCTGACAAATCAAATGGAATGTTGAGTCTATCTGTGTGACTTTGGTTTGAGTGTGTCGTCGATGTCATCTGCTGTTTATGGTGTTTCAGATTCTCAATCCTCCTCCGTCACCCGCCACTGTGAGGTCACAGTACACTATGGAGTTAGGGTACTCGTCTAACAGCCCGTCGACACACCGCTCGTACAGGTAACTCCAGCTTTCCCACAGGGGTAGGGTTAAAGGTCAAGGTCTTTTTTCAATGGTTTAATAGAAAATGAGGTTTCCATTTAAAAACAAGAGCTCATCGATGATGGTTCAGTGTCTCTGCATGCGTCTTGATAAGTGAATTAGCATGACTGCGTTAACACTGTGTGTGTGTGTGTGTGTGTGTGTGCGCGCGCCAGCTACAGACCCTACAGTTACAGACACTTTGCCCCTCCAACGACGCCCTGCAGCACAGACGTGTGTGACAGCGACTACACGCCGGGCCGTCGGCCACCGCACGTGTCCAGCGCCACAGCTAAGGGCTACACCAGCGACCTCAACTATGACTCGGAGCCCCTCCCACCTCCGCCCACCCCGCGCAGCCAGTACCTCTCAGCGGAGGAGAACTGCGAGAGCTGCCCGCCGTCACCGTACACGGAGCGCAGCTACTCGCATCATCTGTACCCCCCGCCCCCGTCGCCCTGCACGGACTCGTCCTGAGCCACGCCCATCCTGCGCTAGGCCCCGCCCATCACCTCTGTGTAAATAGCTGTCGATGACGGGAGGGGTGCGGGGAGAATTCAATTCCTGTCCGGATTCCTGGCGGTCCTGTACATTAACAGAAAAGAAACATATTTATATATTTTCTATACAGTGTTTATTGGTTATGCCATAGAGCTTTGTTTTAAAAGAAATTTGTACATTTTTTAAGAGAAATTTTTATGAAATCAACACAAATGTAATACGTTGCCTTAATCTAGGAGTTTAGAATCAAACTACCTTCTACCACGCTGAAGGAATTCTAAAACACTTTCCAATGCCAAATAATTCACATGAAACCCCTCAGAGAGGTGAGACGCCCACCACCCCACCCCACCCACAGGCTCTGAGCAGAACCTCACTGTGATCCCGGGCGACCGTTTTATCTGAGAATTTCACAATCAACTGCTGGCTGGGTGCCCGAGCCCTCAAAGAAGATGGTACTCATATTATTTTTCTACTAATTTTGTATTGAAGGCATCATTGACCTTCAACTGGAATGAGTTACAGAACTGCAGCGAGGTCAGTTTCACATCTGATGGTTCAGAGCTGCAGTGCGAATTGAGATGCACGCTGTCCATCATGGGAAGTGGAATCAATGGCAACAGTGTGAGCTCCATAATCGCAACCAAAAATCATCTGCGGCGTCTCTGGATGTTTGTGTTTACTCCAGTCCGCAGCTGAATGAAAACACGGCTTACAATCACGGACGACTTCTCGTGCCTGACCATTTTTAGACTCTGATTTATTTTTCACCTTTTTTTAAATATCAGTGCCCGCAAAAGGTCAAATATTTTTGTACTACATACTGTGTAGATACTGTATTTATAAGCTATAAAAAGAAAATTCACATTCATTGTCTATGATCATATCCTTGCCATACATCTGTTTATATCCCACCAGTAAATACAGACGTGTGTGTGTGTGTGTACAAAGATGATCTTCGTGTTGTGTGTGTCTGCATGTTTAACCATCATGTGTCTCTGTGTTTGTTTGTTTGTTTGTGTGTGTGAGTGTGTGTGTCTGCATGTTTAACCATCATGTGTCTCTGTGTGTGCGTGTCTGCATGTTTAACCATCATGTGTGTGTGTGTGAGTGTGTGTGTCTGCATGTTTAACCATCATGTGTCTCTGTGTGTGTGTGTCTGCATGTTTAACCATCATGTGTGTGTGTGTGAGTGTGTGTGTCTGCATGTTTAACCATCATGTGTCTCTGTGTGTGTGTGTGTGTGTGTGTCTGCATGTTTAACCATCCTGCGTGTGTGTCTGCATGTTTAACCATCGTGCGTGCGTGCGTGTTTAACCATCATGTGTGTGTGTGTTTAGACACTGAAACTAACAGAACGTTGATCACACAAGCACAGATGGCGTGTTTAGACCTCAGGCGTGTGTGATGTTACAGATGTGTGTAGTTTGGATTGTTCATTTTTAAACAGTGCTTCATTTAGTGCATCACGTCGCTGGCACTTCTACATGAATCTGAAATCTTTGCTAAAGGGAATCTCACCAGCAGAATGAGTCGCTATTATTGGATTCCATCAGTTTTCCAGCTTAATCCCTTTTAAAATTCTGCATCGTTTGGTTTGAATGTTTGTTTGTTGATCATGGCACATGTGGAAATGATGATAATAGTTTATAATGTTCTCTTGTTAAACTTCAGACATCTTTAATCAGCATCTCATGTGTTTGAGTTCATACGTGATTCATGTTTACTGTGTGTAACAGCAGCTTGTGGTACAATCGTACAAGTGTGTTAAAGAAGCAGCTATTCCAAATCTGTCAGTACCCCAAACCTCCCTTTAAATGGTCTGTGCTGCAAGGGCTTCTGGGTAACTCAGACCAGCATTTACATTTTCTTAACTGCACTTTACAGGACCTGTTTAGTTGTGTGTGTGTGTGTGTGTGTGTGTGTGTGTGTGTGTGTGCGCGCGTGCGTTTTCTCATGGGAACTGTTAAAGTCATTAGCAGTTGTTGGGTTGTGAGTCGGGTCACATCGCCCATCAGAAGCGCTGCTGTAGGGTCAAGCTTCTCTTCATGAGTGTCTGTCAACCTGTTGCTGGAATTTGGGGGGGAAATGTTACAAGCACTTTGAAGGAGTGAACAGGATTCATTCATTACACAATCCGGTTTAAACTTCATTTTCAGCATAAGATTGTTTTTGGTCTTTGGTTCATTGTTTATTTGAATACCCACGATGCTTTGCAATGATGAGGTTAAGAGGTGACCAACATTTGGTTTCTCATCAGTCATGAATTTCCCCACTCACTCTACCTTTTGTACATTGATACATTACATGCAAAACATTGTGTAAAGATGAATGTGTACAGCTCATTCAGTCACATCTTCAAGCTGTTGTAATAAATGAAATGATTGTTTTTTAATAAAAATGAGTTGAACATTAAATGTAGTTTTTTGCTTTGCATCTGGATGTTTTCGACTGAAAGGAAGGAATGGTACAAGATGGCGCCCGCAGCGCTCCCGGCAATGCCCTATATCACTCACTCGTTTCTTTTACTTTTTTAAATTGACTGTATAAGTGAAGTAATTACAAATAGTAAATAATAGTAATAGTAAATGATGGTGAAGTTGTTCTAGTGCAGTGGTTCTCAAACTTTTTCATTGTAAGGCCCCCTTTGTGTAGAGTGCATCGCTTTGCGGCCCCCCAAATAAAGACTTATAATCTTAAATTTAACATTTTTATTTAAACAAAAACATATTCGGTTATATAATGCTGAAACATCAATTCTTTTAGATTTAGATTCAATTTATTGTCATTGCACATGTACAAGGCAATGAAATGTGACCTCTGCATTTAACCCATCCAGAGAGTAGTGAACACACGTACCCCCGGAGCAGTGGGCAGCTATCAGCTGTCTGGTGGTCTTATTTTTCTGATGTTTGATTGCATAAAATCTATGATCAATTTCTACATTTCATAAAATGCCACAAAATCTGTGGCTCCCTGGATCCATCTCGGGGCCACCAGTTTGAGAACTACTGTTCTAGTGATTCATAGTTTCTCGTGTGAACTGACCAGTAGGCGGCGCTACGAACTGATGTCTCGGGTGGCGGCTCATTATTCGTGCACATTTAATAAAAATAGATGTGTGATAAAATATTAATAAAAAGGAACTGTGAACGCGTGTCAGGTATTAATCATTCTATTTTTAATTGCTTTATAACTGTAAACGTCCTTAATATGACTGTCATGAGAAGCAACAAAGGCTATACGTTCAGACTGTCACTTCAAATCCGAATTTTGGGCATATCCTACGACGCGGGATCCGTGCAAAACCTAACGTCCGATCGACCTACCGACCGTCTAATCGAACGTCTGTCCGAATGTCTTGAGCGTCTAACAGTGCGGGTGACCCACATGACGACCTGACGTGACGTCAACGTCTCCAAATTAGAGGTTCTTTTAATGGAGTGTCTATTTACATTTAGCAAACGTGGCGTAAAGTCTGTATAAGATCGGGGTTCTAGACAACCTCTCATTGAAAATGCTACTTAACCATATTCTATTACCTTACAGACCATAAAGGCATTTGTTTTCAATAAAATGTAAAACTTAAAATTAATTTGAATTCATACAGTTTAAGGTTATGGGTAGGTGTATATGTATATATATATATATATATATATATATATATGTATATATATATACATATATATATATTAGATTAGATTAGATTCAACTTTATTGTCATTGCACATGTACAAGGCAACGAAATGTGACCTCTGCATTTAACCCATCCAGAGAGTAGTGAACACACACACAGCAAGTGGTGACCACACGCACACCCGGAGCAGTGGGCAGCTATCACTGCAGCGCCCGGGGAGCAAGTAGGGGTCACGAGTTCAACCTTCTGGTCACGAGTCCAACTCTCTAACCATTAGGCCACAACTACACGTATATGTATATACGTGTATATATATACGTATATATGTATGTATGTATGTATATATATATATATAATGGCAGTCATAATAATATAATTATTTGTCGTTAGACAATATACAATATCGAATAATAATACACAGTGTCTATTATTGAATAGTAATACTGGTGATAATGCCTTCAATCGCTCAAACTTGTTGCAACGTTCCCTACTTCTAACGTGTGTTTCTCAACCAGGGGTGTGCTGACCCCCAATGGTCCTTGGCGTAATTGCAAGGTGTCCGAATAATAATTAAAAATGTTTTATTATTACCTTAAGCTATCACACACGATTCGCCAAAATAAAAGTCCTTTTAATTTGAACACCCAGATGAAAAATATTTTAGTATGATATAATATTTACAATAGTAAACTGTAGATAATTGTACTATTTTGTAGTATTGTGTAAATACTATACTTTAACATTTACTATAGTAAAGCTCTAAAACAATTTAGTATTAAAGAATTTCACTACAGTTTACTATAGTAAATACTGAAGTATACTGCAGTATTTTTCATGTGGGGAAAATATGTATTAGCCTACTACTGTAACACCTAAAAAAATGAAAACAAGGAAATCAGAAAAAATAAAGTAATTTTTTTTTAATTAAACAGAATTTTGGAAAAATAAAACAGGTTTCATATGGCAAAAATATATTTAATCAACTTTGTTTATCTTATCTTGTTTAGTTCCCTTAATTAAAATTTAGAGCTTCCACTTGAAGCTGCATTTCTAAATTGCTATGAGGAAGATTAATGGGTAAAAATTGTTTGTGTACCTAACTTGGCGTCAAAGCATGACTGGTTTGTTTTTTAAAGATAAACAGCACATACAACGATAAATGGTGCAGGATTACTTGTCTGTCCATGCTTGTTGGTATGCCCTGCATTCAGATACGAGAAGTCTTAAAGAAGATAAAAAAGGGTGCAATGGATTCACATTAAGTAATATTTCATACAGTATGATGGTCCAAACTCAGGTTAACACGGTAAGGATATACACTCACCTAAAGGATTATTAGGAACACCTGTTCAATTTCTCATTAATGCAATTATCTAATCAACCAATCACATGGCAGTTGCTTCAATGCATTTAGGGGTGTGGTCCTGGTCAAGACAATCTCCTGAACTCCAAACTGAATGTCAGAATGGGAAAGAAAGGTGATTTAAGCAATTTTGAGCGTGGCATGGTTGTTGGTGCCAGACGGGCCGGTCTGAGTATTTCACAATCTGCTCAGTTACTGGGATTTTCACGCACAACCATTTCTAGGGTTTACAAAGAATGGTGTGAAAAGGGAAAAACATCCAGTATGCGGCAGTCCTGTGGGCGAAAATGCCTTGTTGATGCTAGAGGTCAGAGGAGAATGGGCCGACTGATTCAAGCTGATAGAAGAGCAACTTTGACTGAAATAACCACTCGTTACAACCGAGGTATGCAGCAAAGCATTTGTGAAGCCACAACACGCACAACCTTGAGGCAGATGGGCTACAACAGCAGAAGACCCCACCGGGTACCACTCATCTCCACTACAAATAGGAAAAAGAGGCTACAATTTGCACGAGCTCACCAAAATTGGACAGTTGAAGACTGGAAAAATGTTGCCTGGTCTGATGAGTCTCGATTTCTGTTGAGACATTCAAATGGTAGAGTCAGAATTTGGCGTAAACAGAATGAGAACATGGATCCATCATGCCTTGTTACCACTGTGCAGGCTGGTGGTGGTGGTGTAATGGTGTGGGGGATGTTTTCTTGGCACACTTTAGGCCCCTTAGTGCCAATTGGGCATCGTTTAAATGCCACGGCCTACCTGAGCATTGTTTCTGACCATGTCCATCCCTTTATGACCACCATGTACCCATCCTCTAATGGCTACTTCCAGCAGGATAATGCACCATGTCACAAAGCTCGAATCATTTCAAATTGGTTTCTTGAACATGACAATGAGTTCACTGTACTAGAATGGCCCCCACAGTCACCAGATCTCAACCCGATAGAACATCTTTGGGATGTGGTGGAACGGGAGCTTCGTGCCCTGGATGTGCATCCCACAAATCTCCATCAACTGCAAGATGCTATCCTATCAATATGGGCCAACATTTCTAAAGAATGCTTTCAGCACCTTGTTGAATCAATGCCACGTAGAATTAAGGCAGTTCTGAAGGCGAAAGGGGGTCAAACACCGTATTAGTATGGTGTTCCTAATAATCCTTTAGGTGAGTGTATTTAGCTGTTAATATATGGAATTTAGGGTATACGGGACTTCACACTCCGTCACATTAGGTGGCGGTATGCACCTCTAAAGTTGGTTCGCAAACCGGCATAAAACCTGAAGAAAGATTACGCTTTATTCAATTTTAATAATAATCTACGACACATAACTTTCGAAATCAGCAATGACATTAATAAAAAGTGGATTATTTGGAGGATACTGAAAAATACGAAGTTGAATAAAGGTAAGAAAAACACAAATGTGTTACAACGTGTTCTTACACGTGAAAAAGACGTTATTAAGACGATAGGTCAGGGACGTTCTAAAACGCTTAACGTCAAAAACGTTTAACGTACCTAAACAGCGATCAAGGAAAACCAAATTTCTGTCAAACCTTCCTTGTACTAAACACTTGCTGCTGTCAAAAGATCGAGCTCTTGGTCCGCGGATAAACGGCAACGCCAATTAGCCTACTGACGCAATAGCCACAAGAACGCGTATCATCTCGTTTATATTTCTGTCCCTTTTTATCAGAGCTTTTAGAAACATTTGTGCTGTTTTGTTCTCGTTTGCTCGACAGGCTATTCAGCTCGATGTAACAACACTGAAGCCAGGAGTTATCAAATTTATTACCTTACAGCCTCATTTCTTAATATTGGTTTCAGACAGGGCGTAAAGAGTAGGCTACGCCACTTTTTAACACAATGCACGGTGGCTTTTGAAGTATTAATTACAACTAAAATTAAAGCTGCGAGCAGCGATGATCGGGCCCTCGCGGAAAGTGCCACCGCAACCCGATTGCATAAGGAAAACAGTGAATGGCAGGCGATAAAATGAATGCAGGCGAATTATAGTAGGATTTGTTATTTATTTAAATGTGCCACATTCCCTTTTGCCAGCTGGTGGCGCTATTGCTATAAGTGAACACTGACATGGATATGTGTACAGGCCAAGACTATTATCAAACATGTGAAGTGTGAGGCCGGTCAGACATTTTGTGCCTGAGTTACTATAGCTTCCTGTTTCATGGTGAAACATCAAACTTTGTCAGGCCGCCAGGAACACGCCTCTCAACGAAAAGTCAGCAACTTGCAATGTATCATCACAAAGGTCTGAAGATCATACTGGCCAAATATATTGCTGACCTGTTTGAATCTCTATGAGTTAATCACAGTTTGAAACATGCCACTTCCTGTTTCCTGCAGGTGGCGCTATACCAGTATCTGAATATTACCATGTAGATGTCTTCAGGCCAGGACTTTTATCAAATGTGTGAAGTCTGGGGCCTGTTGGACATTGTAGGCCTGAGTTACAACAACTTCCTGTTCATGGCGGAAACGCCAAACTTTGGCAGGCCGCCAGGGTCACGTTCCCCAACGAAAAGTCAGGATCTCCGCAATTTAGCTTCGCAAAGGCCTTAAAATGAGAATGACATGAAAATGATGTTGATCGGATTAAAACTCTAGGAGGAGTTCGTTAAAGTACGACGCCTGCAAGTTTAAAAAATTTACCAATTTGCACAGGAAATAAAAAATAACGGACTTCCTGTTGGGTTTAGAGATATGCGCCAAGAGACTTTTCTTAATGATTCGGGGTCCCACCAAATTTGGTGCATGTGCGTTTTGCGTAGCGGTCTGGGCAGTTCTAGGTAGCCTAGCGAGCCATTTTGCCACGCCTAATTTTGAAACCCCTATCAGACGTAAATTTTCGCCAGGTCTGATGCAAGTTATTGTGAGTTTTTGAGCATGTTTAGGCCTTCAAATTAGTGATCGGAGAGGGAGAAGAACACAGAAACAATAGGGCTCTGCACTGCGGTGCAAGCCTGCGGCTTGCTCCTTCGTGCTCGGGCCCTAATGACAGAAATTTGTCTAAGCCACGTTAGGCCCGATTCACATTTCGCGTCTTTTCCGCGCGCATATTCGTTATTTTAAATGTAGACGCGCGGCAGGCGCGCGGAAATAGGGGGCGACGCGGTGACGCGCTCTTTTTTTCAGGCGAATCGGCGCCGCATCGAGATGAAAAAATCTCAACTTTTCAGAAAGCCGCAAGCGCACCGCAGGTCATGTGACAAGAACCAACCAGCCAATATAGACAAACTAAATGAAAATAGAGACACAGATGATCACAGCATAACTAAATCTAGTAGCAGAGTTATTGCAAGATATTTTCAGTGCATATATCTAGGGCTGTGACGGTGGCAGTTTTTTACCACCGCGGTGGTAATAGACAAATCGACCGCGGTGGTGCGGTGGTTGAGAAATATACAGTATATTATTTATATAAATAATATTTATATTATTATATTTGCGTGTAGCAACCACATGACGAGTGGAAGAGAAATATAGACCTTATTTAAATACTTGAAATGGTTAAATACATGAAATTGAAATATGATATCTGAAATAAATGAGGATGAAACATCCGTCAATGTTTAACGCGCAAATCCATCAGTGAAACGGCACACTACAGCATATAAAACATTTAAATAAACATCAGTAAATAATGAAAACTTAAATGATATAAGAAAGCTAAATACTAAAAAGCTCTTGTTGCAGTGACTTCAGTCAGTGGCGTATTAACCCTTACAGTCCTTAACAATTCCATTTGAAACAAACTGTTTAAACCTACATTGGCTTTCCTATTCAGATTTCCATAAAAACTTTACTTTTTCCGACTCGTTGATGTGAAACTTACTTGTTGACATTGTCCAGATTAAAATGTGTACAGCTGCACTAAATGCGCGTTCAGAAGATGTGCACAGGAGCGCAAATGAAGAGATGTCTCTCCGCCACAGCGGCAAAACCTGCGCACGCTCCGACACTAAGCAAGCGGGTCATAGCCAGTTTTGATTTTACGCATCTGTTCATTTCACAACAAGATCCATTGCAGAACCCGCAGAATAACCTGGGTTTTGCCGTGCAGGCCCGCGCTCGAACGCAACAATGGAAACGTATGCCAATCATTTCTGTTAATTTAAAATCTTTTAAATAAAACCATCCACAACTGAAAGGCTACAACTAGCAATCGTTATCGCAACTCTCATATTTATTACACCTATATTTGTCAGAGTGACATGCACTACCGCCGGTGGCAGTTCGCCACCGTCATGGCACTTTACCACCGCAGTGGTGCGGTTGTCACGGCCACCGTCACAGCCCTACATATATCCATATATCCTTTGTTTGTACCTCCTCGTCTCAACGGCTATTGTGGCCCATGGTTGCTTATTCAGTTATTCTAAGTGGTCTTAAAAAACGGGGAGAATAGTTTAGGCTATAAAACATTGACACTGACTCACAGGGACTGAATTGAATAGGTGGAAGTCTGAAACAGGCAGTAGCACACAGACCCAAACGTGCACACAAACATACTAAATACGCTAATTGCGCTTCACTTATTACCCCATCGATATAGTCTGAAATAGAATAAATTAATCAAAACATTTTTTTTATTTCAGGCAAACTGAAAATAAAGTGAAATAAAAATGATAAAATATTAAATTGATTAATATTTAAAAAATAAATTCATATTTTATATATTATATACAGGTGCTGGTCATATAATTAGAATATCATCAAAAAGTTGATTTCACTAATTCCATTCAAAAGTGAAACTTGTATATTATATTCATTCATTACACACAGACTGATATATTTCAAATGTTTATTTCTTTTAATTTGATGATTATAACTGACAGCTAATGAAAATCCCAAATTCAGTATCTCAGAAAATTAGAATATTACTTAAGACCAACACAAAGAAAGGATTTTTAGAAATCTTGGCCAACTGAAAAGTATGAAGATGAAAAGTATGAGCATGTACAGCACTCAATACTAAGTTGGGGCTCCTTTTGCCTGAATTACTGCAGCAATGCGGCGTGGCATGGAGTGGATCAGTCTGTGGCACTGCTCGGGTGTTATGAGAGCCCAGGCTGCTCTGATAGTGGCCTTCAGCTCTTCTGCATTGTTGGGTCTGGCATATCGCATCTTCCTCTTCACAATACCCCATAGATTTTCTATGGGGTCAAGGTTAGGCGAGTTTGCTGGCCAATTAAGAACAGGGATACCATGGTCCTTAAACCAGGTACTGGTAGCTTTGGCACTGTGTGCGGGTGCCAAGTCCTGTTGGAAAATGAAATCTGCATCTCCATAAAGTTGGTCAGCAGCAGGAATTTATCAATCTATGAGTACTCATGAGTATTATCTTCCCGTTTTGTCAGTAATATAACCCAACAGTAAAGCAACCAAGATGTTCAGATTTTTCTTTTTTCCAAGGTTATGCGTTTTTTGTTTTATACTTCATGCATGGTAATGAAAACAAGAGTCAAGAAAATAATTGATTATTCCTAAATCATTCCAGATGTACAAAACCTTTACATAATGCAGTTATGTCTGGAGCACCAAAACAGAAACGGCGTCTCTTAATGCAGTTTAAAAGTTAAAAACTAGTTAATTAATAAAAATAATCAACACAAAAATACAAAGCGTCCTAAATAACCTGATCGCGTAACAACTGCAAGGCATTTACCTGCAGCCTCCGAGCCGCGCAGGAATGCGTTTTCTCCGCAGCCGGTGTCTGAAGTTTACTTTACAAAGCATGTGAAACAGTATAACATGATGATCGCATGGCGACTCGAAAGGTTATGTATGATCTCTACGTTATTTTCTGCAGTCTGCTTTTACTCAACCTCTGCACATACTCGATAAAGAAACTCGGCATATACTGTAATTATTGTTGTGGGTGTAAGTATATATTAGACCTACTAAAAATGCCATAGCTTAATATAGTGTTTGTTGTTGCATTCGTTCTTCCAATTATTTGTTATTCAAAAACATCAATATAATAACACAACAATAGCTTTTTTATTTTTGTCAACATTTCTTTCGTTTCTGTGTACAGTCTCCAGTGCAGCCGTCATCAATCTAAATGTCCTAAATATTAGTCCTAAATATTAATAGTCCTAAAGTCCTAAATATTAAACGCGTTTAATACAATCGTGAAGACGACTGGCTTATAAATATTAAAAACCTACACATTGAACGATTTTATCTGTCTAATGTAAACAACGCCTGAGGCTGACCACAAAAGAAGAGATCAGCGGTTATGATCAAATTCCATCCTAATTTTATTGAAAACTGTTAAAAGTGTTCCCGGCTCTATAGGCGTTTTGTTTTCAATATATGTTCCTAATGTTTTTATTTTATTTTTTCAACTCAAGATATAGCCTGTGTTTTTTGTGTTATTAAATGTTTTATGGTTTGTTCATAACATTTGCCTTATTATATCATTTCTATTCTAAAAATATAGAGACTATTTTCATATTGCCTTGCAGTAAATACAGTACATGCATTGTTGTTGTAATTGTCAATAAAATTCGTAAGACTTTGCATACCTTTGTTTCTTGTCCAGTGATGTTTTAATGTTGTTATCATTTTAAAGAAAATGTTTTATTAAATATGCGTTATAGCCTTCTGTATTTACTACATTTCAAATATGAATAATGAACTGCAAGGTGGGATACATTAATGCACAACCAAAAGGATGGAGACCCTTATAGGTTTGGCTGATTAACACGTTTTCTTTTAGTTATTTCCACTTTTTTGGATGGTAAACGTGTTGGGAAAACGTGCAAAAAAGCGTCACATAAGATGTGAAAATAAAAACGTCCCAGGGTGACTTAACAACGTAAAAGCAACGTTGAAAAAACGTTTCTGTCACGTTGTGAAAACACGTATTTATTGACATTGTTATTCGATTTATTTTCTTCGGTAATTGCATAATTAAACCACGTGTTTGTGACCTGTGGTGAATTATGTGTAATACACCCGAAACCCATTTCTCCATGGCTTAAATTCAGAGAAAGGAAAACCCTAGTATTGCGAATTTTCTTAATTTATTTTATTGCATAATTAATGCAAATGTCATGTTTTGTCTTGTCAGCACCTCTGTTGAAATAATTACATTTAAAAAAATTGCGATAAGAACGTATTTATTTGTCTTTAAATGGAGAGAGAAAACATCCCTTAGCTTTGTGATTATTTTTAGTTAGTTCATGATCGCCATTGGTTGCACTATTAAATCAGACGTGTCAGGCCAGTGATGATTTGCGAATCACTCTCGCGATACTCTGATATCATACGCTGATCTGTCTGCGTAGCGCCGCACGAACTTGATTAAAGAGCTTTAATATACGCGCATCTATACAATGAATCACAGCATTACTCAAAGTACTTTACTGGAGTGAATGTTTCCACACGCCATTTGTGACCAAATCAAAAGCGTTAATTTAAATGAGTATTATTAGTCCAATATTGTATAATACGTCGTTAAGTTGTGTTACTGCCATCTGCTGGTCAAAGACAAGAACGTGTTAAACACGGTGTAAAACTTTTATTTTATTTCAGAGGAGCTGTAGCATGCACATTTAACACTCATGCTGGTCTTTCAGATCATAGTTTATGGCTGGCCTTGAGCAAAACAGGCAAAGCTGATTTTTCAAACAAGTTAAGAACCAACGAAGAGCATTAGTGTGAAAAGATGTACTGTAAACCTTGAGTCAACAGATACAGTGTACATACAATAAAGAATGTTTTCTTGATCATTTTTAAAACATTGTTTCATTTCTAACTACATGATGTAAGCTGCAGCTGCCACACCAACAATATAAACCGGGATGTCCATACAAAAACCAATCCCTTAAAACAGGCAAGTCTATTCAACATCCATCACTTCTTCATCCACAGACGAGGCTGTTTCTTTGGCTTTCTTGGATTGTGTTTTTGCTGTTTTCTTTGCAACAGGAGCAGGAGCAGTTTTTTTCTGTGACTCTTTCTCCACTGTGAAGAGAAGCACACATGATGATTAGAATCAGTTGAATGTTTGATTACGATCGTTCTGCTGTATCAATCACACACACCTTCCATGCCAGCTCGATCTCTCTCCATATATCCCAACTGCTTCAACAGTTTCCTCCTTTTCTTTCCGGAAAGGGTGTTGTTGGCTCTAGAGCTGGAGCTGTCAAGAAGAGACAATATTTCATATCAACGTTCATCTGTGCCACAGTCTGCCATTTCTCTGAATTTTTCTTTACTTAGCAAACATTTAAGTGCGTGTGTGAACAAACCATCTCTTTTTCGAATGGTGTTTTGTAACGATGTCACTGTCAATCACAGCCCATGTGATGCGGTTTTTTTCTCTTTTCTGTCGACTTAAAACCCTACGTCTTTTGAAGAGCTTTTTCTTCAACTCCTATATATAAAAAAGTACTTGATTTAAACATATTTAATTAAGAACACTAATTATATATCATCTGTGATGTTTTTCTATAGAAAGACAAGTACATCTTTTGTAAAAATTAACTTAAAAATAAAATAACACTACATTTCATATAAACTGTGGGTAAACAATAATGATAATTATATTTACAAATACTGTCTGTAATATTTCTTAACAGCATAAAGCATCTCTTTGCTGCCATTTCAGAGAGTAACAGAATGAAGAACAATAGAATATTATAAATTAAACGAAACAAATGTTTCTTAAGAGAGCGTTCAGAACTCAACACATGCTTGTAAAAATCAGCAGTAAAAAAGACACACAAACAATAAAAAGAAACATGACATAAAAAACATCGGCAGATTTGAGAATGCTGAACGTGAATTGAATTAAGGCTCTTTTACAGTCTTTGGTCTGTTTATGCTTCCTCCTGGCGCCATGCTGCAGTCAACCGGAAACCAGTGCACCTACGTTTACGCAATAAAGGTCCCGCCTGTGTCGGATTCAGAAATCATCAACGATTCAAAAGATCAGTAATAAGTCATTGTAAATCAGGGGTTGGGTCATCTTATTAATATTTATCATTATTTAATAAGCTTAAAAACTACAATAGCATAATAATAACAACAACAACAACATTGTGTATGTCTATTATTGTCCACACACAAGAAAAACTATGTTTACACCAAATATATTACATGATATATACATGTAAACCTAAAAATATATCTACATCGCTTTTGCTTAGGTAAACGTCTCAGCAATTCGCGGCACTTTTACTCTTGAAAATTTCGACCGGAATTGACGTCACCACACATCAATATCCAGTTTGTGAGCGAGAGCTTCAACTCCATTATCAATGGATGAAGAAAACTCAAACACAGGTATTTATAACACAATTTTATTCAAGCAGGGACTTCAGTGCCGTAAGATCAGCGACGCAAGCAGGTGAACTTGTCATACAAACAGCAATATGTCGCAAAACAAAAGTGCAATGTGTGTGTTTGTCTGTAGCGATTTTGAAGTGGATCATTGTTGCGCACCGTCAGGGCAGAATGTCATTAATATATGATTATTCTGAAGTGCGCAGTGTGCGAATTGTTTCTGGCTGCCTCTGAAAGAGAGACCTGTGTGTGTTCTGTCAATGACCGACTGACAGGCTCATAAGCTCATGTCTGATATCTAAAACAAATCCAGATGACATTTCAAGTCATTTATACGTGTATTTACACCTATCTGCTGCAGCTTCTGAAGCATTTTGTATTCTTTCAGCAGGCGGAGGATGGAGTGTGCACTGTATACTGTGTGAGAGACTGTATCCCACAATGCACTTTGCACAGCCTACACGTCTTTAGGTTTGACTGTATTTTTGTTGTTGTTTTCTTCTCCTCAGGCGTCAGTCTGACTCTCTCTTCTCTGCGGCTGCTGGTTCCACCACTGCACCTGATGTCTGCCTTCATGTGGCAGGTGCTGCAGCGGAAGAGTGTGATGCATTATGGGAGGCTGGAGGAGTTTGTCTCCATGGTGACAAAGACGCTGCCGCAGCTTCTCAGTTACAGACAGAGAGCTCAGCTGAGGCTGGGTCTGAGAGCGAGGGTCAGTCTTCATCATCATCATCATCATCACACACATCTAACATGTGACCTTGCAGTGATGTGATTGTTGTCATTTTTGTTGTTTTCCTGTCAGATGGTTTTGGAGCTGTGTCGCAGCCCAGCTGATGTCAGAACCATACAGACCCATCTGGACCGAATGCAGATTCCAGCAGCGGCGGTTTCAGAGGTGCGATGTCTACTCGGGTCACATGTTTCGTTCTCGTTCAGTGTGATATTAATTATGGATATTTAGCGAGATGCTCATGTGTTTTCTCAGGGCGTCGATGCTGACGTGAGACCTTTGGTTGCAAATTTCAAGGCGTTGGTTCTGGCGCTGCTCAAAGACCCGGTTGAGAGAGCGTATTTCTTTCAGGTGATAGATCGTGTTTAAAGTCATTCATCTCAGGTGTTCTGGTGATATGTGTACTATGTTATCTGTCTGTGCACGTGTCTTACAGGAAGTGTTTCCCGTGCAGTATGGTGCTCAATACGACACTGCTCTTAAAGAACTAATGTGGGATCTGCTCTCTCGCTTGGAGAAACTATTTCCTGTTCCTGACTTGAATAAAGTACAATATTCTGAGGCGTCTGCTGGGATCTATTACACCAGTTAGATTCTGTGTGTGTGTGTGTGTGTGTGTGTGTGTGTGTGTGTGTGTGTCGTCTGCTGTTCACTCTCTCCGTCTAACACACAGACAGTTTCGTGGCTCGCTACTGCCCCCGCTGGTTTGGAGGACAGCATGCAGACGAATCCAGATGACCTGCATGCTCTTCTGCAGCAGTACCAACTGTTCGGAGGTTCAGAAACTCCTTGTTGGCAGAAAAGCTCCAAACCGGGTGCGTGAACCCACAGACTAACTCATAAAATGTAATGAAGTGTGGATGAGATCAATAAATTGTCTTTTGTTTCTCAGGGTCTGTTCCTCTTTCCTCCGGTGACTGTATCTTCTCCACGCTGTCCATTCCTCCGTCGGTGCGAGTGCTTGTTGCCGCAGAGCCGCTTGTCTATCACGTCCAATCAACCAGCGTGGCCCTCCTGAATCCCGCCGCTCTGGGTCACCTGGACACCATCATCGTCACCGACTACACAGAAGTGGAGCTCAGCACTCAGGAGGTGCTGGTGGAGGAGGAGGCTGTGACGAGCGCGTGTGTGCAGGAGAAGGAGGAGCAGATCCTGTTAGCTGACGAAGCCGCCAGCTGTGCGCATCAAACCACCTTAGAGGCCAAAACCACTCGACGTGACGTCACCTGTGAGATTGCGAGCGTTGCCACAGCGACTACATCCCATAACGAGCTGGCCGTCACAAACCCACAGAATGAGCAGAATCTCCAGACGGGCGGATCCGGTCAGCTGAGCTCACGAGATGAGGACGACAGCACTAACATCTCTCCTGAGGCTGGTGGAGACTCGTCTGGACTACAGGCGGTCGAAACACCACCTTTGAGTGATGACGGCCGAACACCCGCGACACGGAGGAGACGAAGACGACCAAGGAACAGTGCTGACACCGCTGACAAAAACACTAGTAAAACTCGGCAGCGTCGAGCAGGACCTGTCAAACAGAACAGCACAGAAGAGAGGTGACGCTGGTTTTCCACTGCTGGTGTGTGTGTGTAGTTTGTTGGATGTAAGATTTTAATATCGTGTTTGCTTTATTTGTTTTTTTCAGGAGTGCAGACGCATCACCTGCAGAAACTCCAGGTAACACGCTGCAGATGCTTGAAAATAAAAATAACATTGAAGTTCATTCATTCTGAATGATTGTTCTTCACAGATGCGGCGGATGAGTTGTCGAGCAGACCTGTTGCAGAGATCACAGCGTCACATCAAACACACTCACCTACCACAACCGAGCCGGCGGCCTCCGACAACTCTTGCGCTCGACACGCGTGCAAAACCTGCGGCCGAATGTTCACCCGCAGGTCCGACGTGCGGCGACACCAGCTGACCCACACGGGGGAACGTCCGTTCAGCTGCGGCCAGTGTGGCAAGTGGTTCCAGCACTCGTGGGATCTGACCAAACACTGCCGCAAGACTCACGGCGAGGCCACCTTCACCTGCCAGCTGTGCCGGAGCACCTTCGCCAACCTGCGCGCGCTGACGGCCCACCACAAGAAGAGTCACTCCGGCGAGCTGCCGCATTACTGCTCCATCTGTGGCGAAGCCAGCCCGACGGCTGCCGCTCTCGTCGAGCACCGCAAGAACCACAGCGCCGCGCAGCGTTACCTGTGCGAGCAGTGCGGCGAGGGATTCGACACCATACGGCAGAGGTCCGCGCACCGCCAGTGCCACCGCAGGCGCCAGCAGTTCAAGTGCCCGCAGTGCGACAAGACGTACACGCGCCGCACGGACGTCAAGCGACACATGCTCAGTCACACCGGCGAGCGGCCACATCAGTGCTCCGTCTGCGGTAAACGCTTCGGCCTTCGCTCAGGCCTTCAGAAACACATGGTCACCCATACAGACGCGAGGCCCTTCCGCTGTCCACACTGCCCGAAGAGGTTCACGCAGCTTTCCATCTTACACCGACACGAGCGCATGCACACGGGCGAGCGGCCGTACCTTTGCTCGCAGTGCGGGAAGCGCTTTCTATCGCACGGCGAGCTCATCAAGCACAACAAGACCCACACAGAGGAGAGGCCGTACTCCTGCCCACAGTGTCACAAGGGCTTCAAGTTCAAAAGAGCTCTGCAGGATCACCTGCTGTCTCACAGCGGTGCTCGACCCTACCCGTGCACCTATTGCGACAAGATGTTCGCCAAGCCCTTCGCCTTGAACCGCCACCATCTGATCCACACCGGCGAGAGGCCTTTCTCCTGCTCCCACTGCGACAGGCGCTTCCTCACCTCCAGCGAGCTGGCGCTTCACGAGCGCGTGCACACGGGCGAGCGGCCCTACTGCTGCTCCGTCTGTCCCAGAAAGTTCCGCAGCTCCTCTGAGCTGTCGAGACACAGACGCAGTCATTCACAGGAGCGGCCGCACCGCTGCGGGTACTGTCCCAAAGCCTTCGCCAGCGCTGCCAAACTGAAAAACCACATCCGAATTCACACGGGCGAGAGGAAGCCCAGGCCCTCAGCAGGCGGTAACCTAACTGCAAGCGTGCCAGAGATGGAGGCTATAACGGTGATTTTATCCTAAGACTGATGTGTGATTCACAGTTTCTACATGATGATTCCAGCTCTTTGTTTGTTGATGTAACTTGGAATTGTCGGCTGAAGATCAGATGATGAGAGATGTGCAAGTTTGTGTCTATTAATCTCTAGCTGCATTTGATAGTTCTCCATCTTCACACCAATAAAAAACTGAATTCATGTTTTAAAGGCTTTGTTTATTTGCCTGCTGTTTGTTTTGAAGATACTGATAAAATGTTCCTCTGTATGACAAGTGTTGGTTTGTTTATTTGTTTTAAAGGATGAGTGCATTTCCTTTAGTGCAGTTTAAAATCATCTCAAGATGTTGATTTGTGTGCGCGTGTTTGCTTCCACGTGTGTGTTGCATATTTTGATTCTGCTGCAGGTTTGAGTGATGCTGTGAGGAGAGACTTTAGCACAAGAGGTAATCGTGTCATCACAGAGAACAGACATCCGCTCGGGTTTGTGTTTGAGTTTGTGTTGTTATGTCTCTCTTCAGCAGGCCTGAATGAACGAGAGTAACTGACCTCAGATATTTTGCTTTATTAAAGCACAGGGTGATCTGCGTGTGAATGTGTTTCTGTTCTTCTATGATGGTGGTCTTTTATCAGAAGTGGGACACACACACAAGTCTTCATGAATAGACATCTGTAACAAAAACACTGTCCGGTCGTCATGAGAACCTCTCTTTGTCTTTGTTCTCAGTGCAGAAGAGACGCTTCACTCTGAAGGATTTTTGAATGTTTAACATCCATCAGCACAACTTTAACTCTTAACTTCACGCTTTTACTGTACTTTTAAAAAGTCACAGATTCATAGCAAGGTGAACCTGTCTTCAGGATTCCAGAGGTGTGTGGGGTCAGCGAGAAATGCAGATCTCTTCTCCTTCTCATCATGGTGAATTTTCTTCATCTTGCGTTTGTTTTGTCCTGAACCAGCAGCCACATGTCTTCTGTTTACAGTTAACACACAGCTTCATGCATTTATTCAACAGAAACAAGGAAATTATCGTGTGTTGAGTTCATCGGCTTCTCATCTGAAGATCCGCAAAAGAGAAGCAGGAATCTCATCTATAGTGAGCAACACTCGTAAGAAACATCATTCTCTCTCTCTCTCTCTCTCTCTCTCTCAGATGATTGAGCACATATAGTGAATCAACAGACTGTTTGTCCGTGGGGGTATTGCAGAAAGCTGGTTATGTGACATACCCGGGGGAAGTGTAAGGTTAGGTTAGCTGATAACCTCAACTTTCGGTTTCAAAAAGTTTGAGTCCCAGTATTAGTTGATTTTAAGGAAACGTTACTTAACTTTAGAGGTTGTCTGCGCATGTGTGCGCTTTTAATAGCTGACACACACATGAACACTGTACAGTTAGTTTTGTGGCTATAAATCATTCCCTTTAAATGCTTTTGAAGTTGGAAAAATGTATTTTAATGTAACTTTAGAGATGGTCCCTAAATTCATGAATATCGAAAGTTTAATGTCAAACCAACTTTATGCCAGTGAAACGCAGCAATGAATGTGCATGCTGAACGTGAACATGCTTTATATGCGCCACGCGCTCGTGTGTAAACACATTAAGACAATTCATAATATAATCTAAAATAAAACAGTACACAATGTTCGTTAATGTTCCTGTAGGAGCTTGTTCTGTTGACAGACAGAGGCTTCAATTCCGCAAGTAGGCTACAGTTTGCAAAACTGTGCGAACGGATTGCGAAAGCGTGGGCATATGGCGACATTTGTCATTATAATAACGCCATATGGGCACAGATTATGAATTTGTGGGTACAGATTTCAAAAACTGAGGGGAAGGGGATGGTTTACAAAACCGAGAGCATGGATTGTAAACTCATGGGTGCAGTTTATTAATCCGAGAGCACGGTTTGTGGGAACAGTTTTAGAATCTGTGAGTATGGATTTTTAAACTGAGGGAACGAATTACAAAACTGTGGCCACGGATTTGCGGGTCTTGTTTTTTTTTTCTCCAAGGGGTGACCAGACGGGCTCCGCACGTTTCAGAAAGGACGTTTAGTGAAAACTCTGAGTAAATTAACCCTGAAATGAGGAAAACTCTGGGTTTTCCGTTTCAGAATGTGAGGTATTTCAAACCCGAGAAAGCGCGGTAACTCAAGCCCGTTTCTAAAGGAGAGGTCACTACTCAGAGTCAGTAACCATAGTAACTTACTCTGTGAACCTAACCTGGTCGGGAGCAGGTTTTCTTTGTTAAACCCAGAGTTTATTTCGATCTCCCCCCCCCCCCCCCTTTTAAAGCGCAAGTGGTGTAATTCACTAATACAGTCATTCATGGCACACATTTTGATCACACAGAGACCATCTCAGTGACATATATGTCATAGTGCTTTAGAGGATTCATGAAGAGGCTGCATTCATTCATTGCAATGTACATTGCTTTCAGGAGAGCAATTTAGGACCCAAGTGGAATTTTGTCATTTCCCTGTGCATTTTTATTAAAACTGTACCGTTTTTCTTTACAGTGAATTAGATACATCAAAATATATCCATTCTTACATCAATAACATCAGCCACCGTACGTGTATTACATCAGATCGTAATTTTCTATGGACGATGAGAAATGACTTAATAAAGTGCATGAATAAAGAAATTAATAAATACAGACATACATGAAGCGATATAGGAAATAAACAAGTCATTTTGATGTGCAGCCATTCAACTTAAATCTGCTCAGATCAGGGTTAGAACCGGCGATCAGTCTAATTTTGCACGAGAGTCTGACGCCCTGCAGGTGTCCTATACACCATGACATCTCATTCGCGTAACTAGAGCACTCATGGCGAGTGAGAACATACGATTTTTTAATTATTTCTGTTGTTTCATTCGTTTAATGATTCATTTGTTTGTTTATTGGTACACTTATTAATTTAAACTTAAGTCATTTTCAGGACATCAGTAAATCCACTGTATGCAGAGCGGAAAGTGTGCCTCACTCTCAAGTGCTTTCTGCCGCCATGTTGCTTTTTTTGGTGCCGTTGCCATGGTGAATCGTAATATCGGAGCTCCATTGATGATGGCTTTTTATAGTCGTGGTGCACGCGCTTAACCAAGGGTAAGCCTGCCCAGAGTAAATTGAACTAACTCAAATCAGCTGTTCTGAAACCAAAAACTCAAAGTTTCTCATTTCTAAGTAAAATCAACTCTGAGTTCAAGGTTTAACCTAGGGTTGGTTGAACCTCCTTATTGAAACGGGCCCCTGGAGCCGACATAAAGTTTGGGTTAACGCATTAAGACCTCATGGTGCCCCTGGGCAACAGCCCCAGAGGTGATGTCACTAACATTTCACTAACATTGAAATCGTAACGTAACGTAAAAATCACTAACATTTTTTTAACAGGTGTAAATGTTGTGCGTGCCACAAAATGGGGGTACAGGGACACACACACACACTATAGTTTGCATGTATGTATTCACATTAGGGGGACAATGGAACAATGTACAGATTTTCAGGATTAATTCACCAAAGTGGCATTCACCAGATTACAATGTATAGCAAGGTTATTCATAAAAATAACATGAAACGTTATTGTTACTATTTTAACTGCTATACAGCTATTCAAACGCTCTATTTAAGCACAGTATGTGTATATTCTTCTTACTAAACGATCACATAAGTACTAAGATAAAAGTGTACTCCACTAAACAGGACACATATGAATTGATTGCTATAGTGATGACACCGACCGTTCTTCACTTTCACTTTAAAACCCAGGTTTGGATCTTCAATAGTGGCCTTACTTCCACGTACTATTATTAGCATACATTATCGGCACTATAACATCTTATTTCTGACGCATGCCATGTATATATACCTTTATTAATCAGTGCTAATCCCGGCATTTTTAGTCTCCGCTACAACAATGCGCTCTACATCGTTCCCGCTTCCATCTGTTTGAAGATTAAAGTGTAGGCTACACGAAAGACGACTCGCCTCATAGCAGTCACTTGTGATTGGCTGAATGTTAATTCACTCAAATCTATGTAACTAACCAGATAACATGGGCGGGAATTTTGGCGGAGGTGTGTCGAAAAAGTACGGAGGACAGAACCATTTTTATCTGAAAGTGGGGGTATTCCCGCACATGGTGCCACGCCCATTTAGCGCAGATGCGTGACTTAAGTCTTAAAAAACAAGTGCTTATGTACATTTATAAAAAATATATATTTTGTATTGCGGGTTTATTTGGTGCCCCTAAAGTCTTGGTGCCCCTGGGCACTTGCCCAATTGCCCATATGGTTAATCCGCCTCTGGGTTTAGCTGACGGTAAATTAAACCTGCTTTGTGGAATTCCCACTGGTCTGACAGAATCACACTATTGATATTTGTTTATTTACATGTGATACGTATTTGTATCACCTCAATATTACAGGTTTTTAAACTATGGTTAGTTTTAATGCCGTGTTCTGTGACGCATCTATACAATTATTTCATCGACATGGCCTTATTTTTAAGTAGGGTTCCGGATGAACATTTATGTATGTGTCTAAGATCTATGAAGGTAGCGTTATATATTTGACCTACCTAGATGACCTTTACATCATTTACCGTATAATGTTTTATATTTGAATCATATAAATCGTAATTTTGAAAAAGTAATTATTATATAATCCTCAAACCTCTATGAAGCGTTTATCCAAAGTGTCTGATAAACGTCATCAAACGTCAATCATCGTATTGTAATTAAACGGTTATCAGATGAGAATTAGAATGTCTTGAACGAGCGTTAGAGGATCCACCGGTAGCGCGCATCCCTAGTGCACGAGCGAAGTCGCGAGCCAGTCGGACGCGCAGGAGACGCGATCAAACACCGAAAATCTCGGATCAAACTAAACTAACGTTAGCATAAACTAAACTAAAACGTAAAATAGTTAAAGTCTTAAGAATACACACATGCAGATATTCCTCATACGAGCTGCTGGAGAGAAGAAGAGAAACACGCGGTGAGTTTTTCACATTTGACTGTCAATTACACACACAAAAAATCTTTCTAGGGACTTCTCTGTAGTGAAACTGTTACTATTTGTATTTCCACCATGCTGTTTTTTGTGTAATGTGCAGTATAAGAATATTTAATTTTATAAGATTGTTTTGTCCTTGAGAATGTGACACACCTGTTACTGTAGTTAATGACTGACAGAAATCAATCACTCATATAAAATATCCATAAACAACATTGACTGCTTGTGTCCATGTAAGAGAATCAAAAATCAAAACAAAATCACTGTTGAAATAAATCAGATAAGATTGTGTGAGTCATATAATTTCATTGCTAGATCTGCTAAATGACTAAATGTAAATGTAAATCTGCTAGTGAGTTATTGTTATTGATAACAGGACGGTCAGTCAGTCATGATTATATCTAACAGAACACTACTTTGGTTAGTTTTTATATTTTTATTTATATTGGTTGTTTTTTAAAGAGGACTTGTAAAGACAAATGTCAGATTTAGCACACTTCTAGAGAAAATACAAAACTCTCTTCATGTTCTTCGATACGCACGCACGCACGCACACACGCACACGTGCTACATCCACTGTGTAAACAGCAAGAGACAAGAAGCAAAACTCTTTCTTCTCTCTCTCTCTGATAAGTGTGTGTAACAGAGAGTGAGAGCGATGAGTGTGTGCCCGCGTGTGAAACAGAGATATATATTTTGTGTGTGTGTGTCTGACAGAGAGAGAGGAGTTTGTGTGTGTCAGAGAGAGAGAGAGAGAGAGAGAGAGAGAGAGAGAGAGAGAGGGAGGGAGGAAGGAGTTTGTGTGTGTGTGTGTGTGTGTGTTCATGTTTGTATATCCCGGTGGGGACCTAAACCTGAATGCACACCAACACATGGGGACTGTGTCACTGTGGGGACCAAAATTGAGGTCCTCATGGGCAAAAAAGCTTATAAATTGTACAGAACAATATTTTTTAAAAATCAAAAAATGCTAAAAGTGTTCTATGATCTTTAGGTTTAGGGGTTGGGTTAGGGGATAAAATATACAGTTTGTACAGTATAAAAAACATTACGCCTATGGACTGTCCCCACAGAGATAATAAAACATACATGTTTATGTGTGTGTGTGTGTCTGGACAGAGAGAGAGATAGAGAGAGAGGAGTGTGTGTGTGTGTGTGTGTGTGTGTGTGTGTGTGTGTACTTGTACATCTATATTTGTGAGGACCGGTTTGAGTTGTAGACCAGCGGTGTGAGGACAAGGAGAGTAAAGTGAGGACATTTTGGCCGGTCCTCACTTCCAGAGACCCCTTTAAAGGCTGTTTGAGGGTGAAGACTTGGTTTAAGGGTTTAGGTTATAATTAGGTTTAGAGTCAGGGTTAGGGTTAGGCATGTAGTTCTGATGGTTAGGGTAATGGGCTAGAGATTGCATTGCGTCAATGTATGTCCTCATAAAGATAGCTGCGCAAACGTGTGTGTATGTCTGACAGAGAGAGAGGAGTTTGTGTGTGTGTGTATTAGGGCTGAAACGATTCCTCGAGTAATTCGAATACAAAAAATCATCGAGGCAAATTTTGTTGCCTCTATGCCTCGTTTAATCCATTTAACTACAGTACACGGAGCGCTGCGTTTCCCCACGGACCGTTATTACTGACGCACAGCCCGCTAAACTCTGTTCATGTTACAGGCTCTCAAGTCTCCCGCATTCACCGAGACACACGCATTTGAGTCTGCTCACACGTGTTTCTCATGCTGATAAATAACTGATAGCTTATTGAAATGGTGAACTGCTCTTTTACTTATTTTTAGTCTATTTTGCGAGTGAAACTTGTTTTCCGGCTGCATTGAGTCCATCAAACTAGATGCGGACTAGTGGATGCCGAATCCTGTTATTTACACATGTCATCTGTCTGTTCTTCGTGTCTGAGTGAATGAACTGCACAGTTTAACGTGCTACACGCGTGATGCTCATGAATTTATCTGCACTGAATGAGGACATGCACACATGAACTTCATCTCCAGAGTTCCTCTGAGAGTTTATTTCAGAAGATTTTACTGAGTGAAGCTAAGACACTAAAAAATAAGCGTCTTCCGACGACCTGCCAAAATAAAAGTCCGGTTAACGCTGATATTTTTATGTGGACAAATATATTACTATTTAATAGTAAAAAAGAAACTAAAACTAATTTAGATAAACTAAATGCATTATGCATAAGCTGAAGTGAGTTGTTTACCTTTGAAATTATTCTTTCTATTTGTATTAATGATTCTTATTTATACATTTGTATTAGGCCTATATTGCATTTTGAATGTAATATGGCAATGGAATGTACTAAATGGGTTTAGTTTTCACAGCAATAAATTTAATTTTTCTAAAAAGGATACAAATTAGTTGTTCATTTTAAGAGACCTGTATTATTTTCTCTTGTATATTTAGTATTGTTCTTTAATAAAGAAAAAGTACTTACTATCCGAATACCCGATTAATCAATGGAGAAATCGATTTATAGTAGAATCGTAGAATACTCGATTACTAAAATAATCGATAGCTGCAGCCCTAGTGTGTATGTCTGAGAGAGAGAGAGAGAGAGAGAGAGAGAGAGAGAGGAGTTTGTGTGTGTGTGTGTGTTTCACTTCCATATAATGATGAAGAGCTGTTGATCCTCAGAGAAGTTCAGACATCCGTTCAGAGCTCAAGCAGTGATGGAGTGGGATTGTTATGTATCTGTGTGAGTACACACTGTCTGTGTTTTCTTTCTTGTGATTGATGAATGTTTGTGCTGTTTACTGTTGTCTCAGGTTTATTTTCTCTAGTCTGTGTTTACTTTGTATTTTTTTGGATAATGGTGTAAAATGGCAGTTTTCACAGTATTGCATAGTTAGGAAACCGCTTTACATACATTTTGGCAGTTACGATGGTAAAAAGAAATAAATCACCACCTGTATTTACTCTGTTTGTGCTTGTGTGTTCGTTCGTGTGTGTGTGTGTGTGTGGAGGCCTTTGTAAGGAAGTGGTTGATTTGTGAACATTGACTAGTAAAGCCCCTCCCTCAAACCACACACACACAGAGAGAGAGAGAGAGACGATAGAAGTGAGGAAGGAGATGAGTTTTACTACACAGTTTGATGGAAGTGATGAATCTCTCTTTTCCTCCTCTCTCTCTCTCTCTCTCTCTTTGATTATGAGGACTCTTCACAGGTTGAAGTTGATGAGTTCTGTCAGTGTGAGTGATTTGAGTCGATCTGTAGCACTGGACAATCAAAACAACCAGCAGCACAGAGCAGGAACCAACGCTACCTGGAACAGGTACACAACACTCACAGTCTCAAACACACACAGAGACACGCACGCATGTGTGTGACGTTGCAATTGTGAATACACAGGCAAATAAACTCTTGATTGTGTTATTTCAGTATTTCATCTTTATTTGAAGTTATATAGAAGCAGAATCATGTTTGTTTGTGTGTGAAATATTTGTGTATGTGTTGGCTGCCCACATGAGTTGTGTGTCAACAATACACAGACACACACTGCCCCTTATGTGTGTGTGTCAAGAGAACTTTGTTTCTGTTCCTACACACACAGAGAGGCTGGAGAACAATGCGTGTTTGATATCACTGATGCTCTTAGGTGTGTGTGTGTGTGTGTGTGTGTGTGTGTGTGTGTGCGTGTGTGTGTGTGTGTGTAGGAACAGAAGACATGTGATTGTTATTGTTATTCACATTTTGCTGATGGAACATTTCCTGATAAGTGAACAGGAAGTGTTTGACTTCAGTCCATCTGTCAGTGATGCTGTTGAAGACATATTTAAAGTGACAATGTTTAATGATGTGTGCGTGTGTTTGGCAGGATCCATAATGCCGTGATCGCTGTGTTTCAGCGTAGAAATTTGGCAGAAAATGAACTCTACACACTGAATGAAGGGGTTAGGTGAGTGACCTTTCACCTTTAAACAAATGACAAAACATAAAACAAACCCAACAGACACTCATGTTTGTGTTGCTATACTAGTGAGGACATTACATAGACTTCCATTGATTTTATATCAGGCTTATGATATATTCTATCCCCTAACCCTAATAATCAGACAAACATGTGCAAGACATTAGATTTAAAGAAAAACGGCATTTGACCGAACTATGAGCCTTTTTATTTCGTGAGGACAAGTAAAATGTCCTCACAAGTGGGTTCACAAGTAGTTCACTGTGGTACTGAGGACATTTGGCCCTCACAAATATAGCTAAACAAGTACACATTCAGTGAATCTTGTATGTGTGTGTGTGTGTGTGTGTGTGTGTGTGTGTGTGTGTGTGTGTGTGTGTGTGTGTGAAGACAGCTGCTGAAGACAGAACTGGGCTCTTTCTTCACAGAGTATCTGCAGGTAAAGCACACACAAAATCATCATCATCATCATTGTTGTATCTATAGCTTATACAAGAAGATGCAGCAGTGTGAACAAGCCAGCGGAGAACTGGCTCTCCTGCTTGAGTCTGGTTTCTCCCAAGATTTCATTTCATTTACATTCATTTATATACTGTATATCATTGGAGTTTTGGTTGCTTTCTCACTGGGAGCTCTGCTGACATCAGGCTTAGGGCTTTATAGCCAAATTGAGCCCTCAATGTATGAGTCAGACTGATTTACCTGATTGTCAGAAACTGTTCAAAAGAAGTATATTATTTAATTGAAATATATTATTTTGAAAATTATTACTTCTGGAAACTAAAAATGACAATATACCAGAACAATTTGCAATAATACCATTAAGACTTGTACACACCGGGACAATAATCACGCCAGCTTTTTTCGAGACGTTTTTCAGCGTTTATACCCAAACGATTTTGTGCAAATTCACTCCCTGACATAGATGGCACTTAAATAAAAACAGAAATACCCCTTTACACAAGGTGGCGCTGCACAACTTTCTAAGTTGCACAATATTTATATATAAATATATATATTTATATAAATATATATATATATATAATATAAATTATATATATATAAATATATATATATTTTATATATATATATTTATATTTGGGGCAGTCGTGGCCTAATGGTTAGAGAGTTGGACTCGTGACCAGAAGGTTGCCGGTTCGATCCTCAGGGCCGGCGGGTAACGACTGAGGTGCCCTTGAGCAAGGCACCTGACCCCTACTTGCTCCCCGGGCGCTGCAGTGATAGCTGCCCACTGCTCCAGGTGTACGTGTGGTCACCACTTGCTGTGCGTGTGTTCACTACTCTCTGGATGGGTTAAATGCAGAGGTCACATTTCGGGTATGGGTCACCATATCTGACTAATAGGTCACTTTATGTACATGTACATGTACATATATATGTACATATATATATATATATATATACTATATGTGTCTGTGTGCATTTGATTTTATTCCCTATTCTATTTCATATTACAAATGAGGTTTATCTTATTTTTTGGTGTGTGTTCACCTTATGTTGTTTTTCTGCTGCTTTGATTCAATCCAAATTGTAAATAGCACTATAAAACCATAATGACATGGAATTGCCAACCACTGAAGAGTTGTGTTGTGTTTGTACAGAATCAGCTCTTAACAAAAGGAATGGTGATCCTGCGAGATAAAATTCGCTTTTATGAAGGTTCGTTTTTGAATGAAAGGTTTGCTAATGACAATATGACGTGTGTGTGTGTGTGTGTGTGTTTTCTGAGCTCTATCAGATCGAGGCGGTGTTGTTGTTGTGTTTGTGGTTGTATGATGACATCACATCCGCTCAAGTTCACACTTGTAGTTCATCACAGAATGAGTGTCTCACTCCCACAGGTTTAAAGTCATTTCTGATTGCAGGTCAGAAGCTTCTGGATTGTCTGGCAGAGACGTGGGATTTCTTCTTCTGTGATGTGTTGTCCACACTGCAGGCAGTTTTCTATCCCGTCCAGGTGTGTCTAACACGGCTCATACAGAAATACACACCTGAACACATTTGATTTGATTTACTCAAACTGGTGTGTTGTGTTGTCAGGGCAAAGATCCATCAGTGCGCCAGCTTGCGCTGTTACATTTCAGGAATATCATTACACTTAACATCAAACTGGAAGATGCGCTGATGCGTCCACGAGCCCGAATCCCTCCGTCAATCGTTCAAATGCTGCTCATCCTCCAGGTGATAACACAACACAACATGACCTCTGTGTGTGTGTGTGTGTGTGTGTGTGTGTGTATAATTAAACGTGTGTCTGTCAGGGGGTTCACGAGTGTAAAGGTGTGAGCAGTGATTATCTGAAGTTGGAGTCTCTGGTACAGAAGGTTGTGTCACCGTATCTGGGTACACATGGTCTCTTCTCCAGCGACGGCTCTGTCACTCAGTGTTCGTGTTTGTTGGGTGAGTTCAGCACATCTGCTCATGATTCCTGTCATTAAACACAGAGTCTGCTGATTTAAAGCTTTGAAATATTTTTCTTTCAGAGAAGCGACTGCAGCGCCACAGTCTGCGATCCATCGACTCGCCTGTAAAAAACCCAGTGGTTCGCTCAAAAAGCTACAACATCCCGATTCTGATGCCGGTGGCCGAGTACGAGTCTGAGAGCAGCGCGGGGGGCAGCGTGAGCGTCCGCCGTCATTCTGTGTGTCAAATGACTTCATGTGTGGAAGAGACGGCCTTCTCTGAGGTTCCTCCCAGCCCGCTGACGTCCTTCACCTCTCAGGCTGAAGATTCTGAAGATCTGGCACGTGGTTCTCTCACGTCTTCACCACCCATACTCTCTGAACTCCGGGAAGCCCGCGACACCTCCTTACTTCCCAGTCGTCCGTCCAGTCCAGAGACTGTTGTGGATCAGATTCTGGAATCGTTGGACTTGGACACTGAGGGAATCTTTATTGATTTCCACTCCAGCTTGTCTGATTTCAGCCACAGAAGTGAGAGTGTGGAGTAACTGTTGAGGTTCAACACAAAACACATTTTTACACACTGCTGTTTTAACTGTGCAGTATAGTGCTTCATTCAGAACACAGAACATTCAGAATAATAAATGATCAATAATGCATACTTTCATGAAATGTGATACAATTATGACCATCAAAGTACAAATAGAGATGCGACTCTGGAAGGATAGTTTTTATGCATTTTTAAGTTTAACTGTTTTTTTTAAAGGCACAGTTCTTGATTAACAGCGGCCACTAGGGTTGTATTATAGATTTGCCTCAAATCGCTCAGTCCAAACACGACGGTGGCCACCACAGTGCAAAAAGATGTCGTGCTCATGTTGACGCAGGGAAGAGATTTTGCGGGCATTAGAAAGAGCGATGTCTTATATATTACATAAAATAAAAGGTCTGTGGATTTTAAGTTTAAAAAGGATAAAAGTCAGGCAGGAGCTGGACCTATGTTAATATTATAAAGACTTTCCAGCAGAGACACGTTAGGACCTGAGGCTTTTAGCAGATATGTACTCACAGATATCTATGGATTACTTTCCAGCAGAGAGACGTTGGAGAGAAAGATCGTCTAAAAATCACCCCAGAGGATTCGGATCAGTATGTGAGTAATATACTAACATACCAAGATATGTTGTTGTTGTTATAATATTAGCTGTGTGACGGAGCAGTTTTGAGCGTCATTGTTTATATGGAACCGCTTTAATATAGTACTCGTCCAGATACTGGAGAGAGAGTGCGAGAGCGCGTTGGAGCTGAATCTGGAGAGCGAGGATCTGGAGTTTTACTCAATGATGAATAAACTTTGTTAATCCGCGGGTCACATGCGGTCTGCACCGGAGAGCACGATCCGTACGGATCATCCCGTGATCCGTTTTACCACGATACCGCAGCGGAGAGGAAGAGGAAACGCGCGTTGTAGAGTTGTTTGTCCGTTTAGGGCTGCTGTACAAAACATGGCGGCGAATTCAATGTATGTAGGCCCGCTCTGTATGTAGATATAAACAGCTTATTCTAAGGTATTACAAACATAATGGTTCATTACCTAAGGTCTTTATACACCTCTGAAGAAATAGTTTTATATTATATTGCATTTCTGTCAATAGATCCTCCTAAAAATGCCGTATTGTTCCTTTAAATATCCAATAATGTAATTTTTGAATAAAATAACCCTTCACTGATTTTGAAGAATTATAAATGTTATTACAGAGAAGTTGATCATTAAATATGTTTGTCCAACAGTAATGTAATACATTTCATAACTTAGGGGGCTTAAAAAATTCTTGTTCGTGTTCTACTCATTTTTAGTTTTAACTTCATTTGACATCCAGATGGGAAAATCTGCTTTGTTGTTGATTCAGTTTCCATTTATCATTTATGCTCAAATATGCAAATATACCTTCAGACGCCACCTTGAGTCACTTGAGTGTCATTACAGAGAAGAGCTGATCTCAGATCAGAGCAAATCAATGATCATTCTTGAATTTCATTAATCAAGTAATTTAAACAGATTCTAATGTCTTTATCTAAAAGCTTTTGAGTTCAGCGAGCGGCTGTGAGAGAATCAATGGTGTGAGTTAAATGCTTATAAAGTACTCATTGGCTCGGTACAAAACTCTCAATTCTAAAGGTGAAGTCAGCACAAACCCCCGCCCCCATCCCCCCCCGGCGGGCAAACAGTGGTGAGGAACCCATGACTTGATGTATTTTTCTTAACTGAAAACAAAATGTGTTGCTTTAACACAACCATTTTAGATTTTACAAAGGCTGAATACAGAAAGGTGACCATTCTCAAACACAGTTTTTCTGGCATTTTATGAATAGAAATGTATCATAAATTTAGTGCAGTTATACTTCTGATAAATAAGACCACAAACCCAAATAATTGATGTTTGAACATTGGACTATTGAATATGTTTTTGGTTTAACTAAAATTCTATTTAAAATGATGTCTATTTGAGGGGGGGTTTCATTGAAAAAGTTTGAGAAGCACTGCCTTAGATGGCATGTCATCATCTCCAAAACTCAATTCTCTGTAGATGCCCACTACCGTTTTCTTTATGCACAAAAGGTTATAAACAGTTAGATTTTTCGGTAACACTTTGTAACACTATTTCGGTGTTCTATTTGTTAACTATTATTTAATGCATAAGATAACATAAATTACCAATGAACAATACTTTTACAGCATTTATTAATCTTAGTTCATGTTAATTTCAGCATTTACAAATACATTTTTAAATGAATGCATCATGAACTAACATGAATAACTGTATTGACATGAACTAACATTAATAAATGCTGAAAAACTAAATTTACTACTGTAAACAAATGCAACCTTATTGTAAAGCGTACTGAACTTTCTAATGCTTAACAAGGCTATTATTTGTTTAAAAATATGAGAAAAAAAAACATTCATATTGTGAAATAATAATAATAATAATGATTTTTTATTTTAATAAATGTATCTACACATTTGAGAAAAACTAGCCTTCATTATTGTTTGAAATGTGTGGTAAAAATGTATAAATGTGTGGTAGGTTGAATGACTGATAAAATCTTGTCCCCACTTGGTGTTTTATTTAAAGTCATCATTTCTATTAAAGAATTAACATTTATGCAATTGTAATTGCAGGCTACATTCATTTAATTTGTCACTTCAGATGCAGATTCTGATACAAATGTCACAGCCATTGTAAGTAACGTTGAAATAATAATCATGTTTAGTAGCCTAACAGATTGTGTATATATTAAGTAAACTTTCTCAACATTAACGTAATTAAATCTTATCTGTTAAAAATGACTATGTGCATGCGAAAACCAGGCTAAAGTCTCATAACATAAGATCTATGAGCTATAATGACCATCAAAGTTTGATTTCAATCAATAATTTCACTAAGATTTTAATCTTACTCAGAAAGTATTTCCACAGAATGTTCTTGACACACTTTTATGCATTTAGCAGATGCTTTTATCCAAAGCGACTTGCATTGCATTGTACAATATATTTGTTTTTTTAAGTATGTGCAATCCCTGGCATCAAACCGATGACCTTGGCGTTACTAGCGCCATGCTCTAACCACTGAGCCCCAGGAAAGCTCATATACGTGTACACTATGCACTGTTTTCATAGACCATGCTTGTAGACCATGATTTTATGTAGGCCTACAGTAACTATGGATTTAAAAGACTTTCATTTGTTGATTTGACTATATTCTAATGGTTGAATTAAATAAATTATCTTTGTCATAAGTTTGTGGTCCAGAGGATGGAGGTGAATTCTTTCCCTACCCTAGAAAGTGGACGATCCTATACATTTTGGCTTTGGTTATGTTATATATTGTATTTCAAATGATAATCTCATCAATCTTTCATGCAACTACAATTGCTTTCTAACCTGAACTCAGACCATGAATATAATGAAATCTTTCTGTATACTATGGCAACATGTATTCTTGTAACGTTTAGAAGGAATGAATTGACGATTGAATTTGTTTGATCACTAGGTGGCACTATTTCACAACTGCGATGTTGTTGAAGGTGTTTTCAGAGCCCGTTTATACCTGTACTGTATTAGTGTCGTCCTCCTCTGAATGAAAACTCACGGTTTCATTTCACTTTAGAGCTTTATTATATAAATATAATAAATACAATTTAAAGTAATCACACACACACACACACACACACACACACGGACGCACGCACGCACGCACACACGTGTCTGCATGTTAGGGTAAAATGGGGACGATACGTGTCCATGTATCTAGAAGTTGCATTACATAACCTAACTGTGTGTGTGTGTGTGTAATAGAAGAGAGAATCTGTGTCACAGGCCATGTTAGGGCTTGTTGGAGTACATTCCTAAGCACTGCTTAGCATAGTTTTCTCTTCCCAGTTCTGACCTGCACACCTGCTGACACACACACACACACACACACACACACACACACACTGAGAATGATGGATGTTAAATTGACAGATATTTTAGCAATACTTCACTGACGTATTTTCAACAACTTTGCTTTCATTGCAGTTGTACTGGTATTGAGTCACTTGTGCAACATCTTGTGCCATAGACTTGTGTTTTAGTTGCATTAGTGTACATGAGTTTATTATTTTTATGAGTTAAAATGTTACTGTGCTAAGTGTCAGATCACAGATGCTATACATACAGTCTACGTTACACAAAACATTCCAGAATATTCCTTCTTTTTGATTGTAGTTTGCTCTTTTAAGGGGTCTGGCAATAAACAAATAAATTAGAATTAGAATAAAAAAATGTTGTTTTTCACGGGATTCCGAGTCAGAATTAGGGTTCAGGAATATGTATAATGATGAATAATATATAATAAATATTTATAATGGCCATACTACAGTAATACGCGTTAAAATATTATATTACCTCCCAGTTTGAAAAGCACACACTAAAATGTGCAGTTATTATATGTTGTTCTTGTGTTTATTAGTTATTGTAAAACAATGGGGAATCAATTGTGTTGACGGTGACGTTCATAAATACCCGGATATCAGCACGGAAGAGGCGGGCTAATCTGGTTTAGGGAAGTAGGAGGGTGCTTGATTCAACCAATCTTAGATTGGCTTTTTATCACGCAGTGATTGACAATCAGACCTTGCAGTCGGCAAGAAGGACTCGAAGTACGTATTTGATTGAAGCTCAGTTTTGTCCAACCACAGTTGAGGTAGTTCGGCTCTCGTCCACTCACAGTGAGAGAGGCTGCGGTGGGCGGGGCGGCGCGAGCGGCGTTCGGGCGGTCCGGGCGTGTGGTCGTTGTGAATGTGGCAGCCGCAGGGAGGGGCGCGCGCGCGCTGTTTATTTCATTATTAAAATTGATTTCAGAGTGAAATAAAAGTGATTTTTAAGTGTAGATCTTTAGCACGACGCCCGGGTTGCTGCCGTCTTTTTCTCTTTGTGTTTCACCGCTGTGACGGAGGAATTATGGGTCCATAAAAATGTTGGACTAACGCACGAGAGACTCTTTTCCATGAAAGATAGTTCTATGTATTTATTCTTTTGTTTTGTCTCGTGAGGATGGAGCAGGTGAATATTCTGAAGAGATTTATCGAGAGCATGAGGAGAGACGAGCAGAAAGGAGAAGATAACTTCAGCTCCGACTTCATGGTAATATACCACATGATTATATTGATGAATGAATCACGCGCGCGCGCACGGTAGTGATACGCACATCTGATCATCATCACCACTGCGGCCTTCACGCACGCACGCACGCACACAGACCACACATGTCTGGTTTATTATCTCCATGGGGACAGTCGATAGGCGTAACGAGTTGTATACTGCACAAACGGTATATTTTATCCCCAACTCCTAAACCTAAAGATCATAGAAAACTTTTTGCATTTTTAGATTTTAAAAAATATTGTTTTGTACAATTTATAAGATTTTTTGCCTATGGGGACCTCAATTTTGGTCCCCACAGTGACACGAGTCCCCATGAGTTGGTGTGCATTCAGGTTTAGGTCCCCACCGGGATATACAAACATGAACACACACACATTTGTCTTGATGTTGTGTCTCTGATCATCAGCTGTGTATTATGGGTAATGTGATGTGTCAGAGGTCACAGAGAGGTTAGAGGTTACTTGATTTTTCTTTGACAAAATTCTTGCAATGCTGCAAACTAATTGTGGTTTTAGTTTTGACTCGGTGTCATTGTTATTATTATTATTATGAGAGGCAGAAGTGTGTTTGACAGTAAAGACCTCACTTCACTTTTATTCTTAAACTAATGAGCAAATGTAGACAGCAGTGGACATTTCTGGGATGGGTCACTTCTGGACTTTTGTTTGGTTGCACTCTGTGTGTGCAGATCAGTGTTTGTATCTCACAATATGTTCAGCAGAAAGTGAGGTGTGTGATGAAGGTTATTATGATTAGATTAATATCATCAAAACACATCAAGTACATAAGTGAAAGTAAAGCTCAGAAATTCCCAGAAGCTTTTACAGGAAGTGATGTAACGTGTGTGTGCGCTATGAAGACATGTAAAGGCATTATTGTGCGTCTTTTCGCATGTTTGGATTTGTGGTTTTTACTGTTGTGGTGATTATTTCATGTGGTGTGTTAGTTTGTGTGTATGTTAGGTTTATAGGACAGATGCAGGGGACAGACACACAGCTGTGTGTTACTGTGACTTTCAGATATTATAAACACAAAGAAACGCTTCGGGTGTCACAGTTCTGTAATGCTGATGAGAAGATCTGTAAGGTCAGAAGGGGGTGTGTGTCATCTTGACCTGTGGTCTTTTTCATCTGCTACTCTTTATTAATGTATTATTTGTAAAGCTTTCAGAAGATTGATAGTGTTGTGAAGCAGAGCATTATGGGTATATGAAAGTCATTTATTTGGGTTGCCATTTCTAGTGACGCCGTGTCGCTTCAATTTTGATTAAAGCTATGGTTTCCTACAGTGTGTGTTTCAGAGGAATGTCGTCATGTGCTCATTTATTCAGACTTTACACACATGTTATTTTGCTCTGTTGTGTGCGTGTTTAAGAGGTCAGAGGTCACTGTATTTCCTGTGTGACTCAATTGCATTAATTCCTCACATCTCACGGCAGATAAAACACTGAAAGCATTCAAATGTTTCTGTCATGAAAGAGAGGGACATACGTGACATTCAGTTCCAGTTGGTCAGGAGGATAAGGGTTAGTTAGATGTTTTTCATGACTCAGCTGAAACGTGTGTGTGTGTGTGTGTGGTTACTTCCTCTTGACAGCTGAAAGGTGTGTGTGAGTGTAAGAGCAAGAGCAAGAGAACTTGTCGAGCTCAGATCTTTAATAGTGATTCTCATCACCCGGCCATCATTGATTAGACCTTCTACATGCCATCTTTTGTATTTGTGTGTGTGTGAACACACTTCCTGTGTGTGTGTCGTGATGTTGAATCACACTTCTTCCTGTGTAACGTGGCACACTGTCTGAAGGTGTACACTAACCCATATTTCATTTTGTGTGTTTCTGTGGGGTTCTTCACCAACATCAACGTGTGTTTTTATTCTTGTCATATATTTACAGAGACGACACGCGTGTGACAGTCCAGTGTTTAGCCAATCAGACAGCGATGTTTACAGTAAATACTGACGATGTTGTTCTGTCTCACTGAGACTTCAGGAATGTTCTGGATGTGTGAATAGACTAGCACTAACACGTCTGATGTTCTTCTCATCAGCAACATGAGAAATAATGTGGACACACACAAACATTATGTGTCAGAACAGAAGGCAAACATGTTGACGTTGTAGTACTTTAGATGTGTGTGTGTGTGTGTGTGTGTGTGTGTGTGTGTGTGTTTGTTTGACTGACTGACCATCAGTTGCTGTGTGTGTCTGTAAAATATTCTCCATGAGTTAAAAATGCTTTTGAGTCTGTGGTCTATATAGCTATAGTGTGAGATATCAGTACTGTAGAAATCTATCTAATACTGTGCGTGCGTGTGTGTTTGCGTGTATGTCTGTGTGGTCAGTCAGCTGATGGGGGGGTGTTAAACCTGAGAAAATGAACACAGCAGAACATCAACCATTGTTCCACCCCAACACTGGCAGGAAAGGAAGTATTACAAACCCCATTCCAACCACACACACACACACACACACACACACGCACGCACGCGCACACACACACACAGGGCTTCCTGTGCTGGAAATGCCAAATATAGGAAACATGCAGATGACATGCGTGTTGCTCACATGTACATGAAGGATATCTGTGTATTTACACACATTTTTTTGGTGGGTCGGGGGGATTAGTGCAAGTGTTCTGTCCTGTGAATTAAAGTGACGGGTTGTATGTACAGTGACATGAGATGAAGACTTGTGTTGTATTATTGACTCATCATTCATCTTCTACTGTCACAGTGTTGTTATGTGTGACTCTGTTTGTTGTGTGTTTGTCTTTAATGGCTGCAGATATAAACCTGAACACTGCTCTTCTGTGTGTGTTGATTTACAGCGATTACGTCGATTATCTACCAAATACAGAACAGAGAAAATCTACCCCACTAATGTTGGAGAGCAGGAGGAAAACATGAAGAAAAACAGATATAAAGACATTCTGCCTTGTGAGTATTGTCATGTATGAACTCAACTAGGAATGGACATTTATTCCAGGATCATCACATGCGTGTGATTTCAATCGCCTTCTCTCTTCAAATGACTGGCGGTGCATGTGCGAAAAGTTGAACCATTTTCATTTCGATTGCGGCATGTGCGTCGCCCCCTATTTGCGCGCGCACATTTAAAATAACTAATATGCGTGCGGAAAAGATGCTAAATGTGAATCGGGACTTACAGTTCCATATCACTTCACCAAGTTTAAACAACAGAGGTTATAGCGTAGCCTACAGGCCATCACCGCACACTGCACCTGCTCTTGATCTGACCTTTATCATGTCACACTTTACTGTTCAATGGAAACACGTGCACAATAAACAAAGCATTTCAAAAACAAGAAATTCATTTACTGAAATCGAATAAATAAAATAACTAAATAGAAAAACAAAATGAATTAATAAACACTGATAGCCTACTGGCCTACGTGCTGCTTATAACTGATAACAAATATATTTTGATAGACCTACTCTTCAAGAGTTTGCGTGATTTCTTTTGCTGCTGAAGATAGAAACAATACGAGGAACAAATCATTTATTATCGCTGGCTTTTCTGTCACATTACCGCAAACAATCTCTCGCTTTCTCAGTCAGACACACACACACCACGTGGCTCAAACTTCCGAGTCTGTTCGCTCTAACAGAAATGAGATGCGCAAGAAAGTAGTCCTACCATCAACAGGATTTTAAAGACGATAACATGACAAACATTGAAATTAAACATTTAAACAATGTCCTGTGGTGTGCTAACCGTGGTATAAGCGGAATAATTGACTCTGGTCCGTTCATATTTCGTAATATTTAATCTGTGTTTCTCCTTTATCTTAAATGTGTGCTTCTCTGAGATAACCACACCGTGTGTGTTCCTGTGTGCGTGGGTGTCTAAGTGCGTGCGTGTGTGTCTGTGTTTATGCATGTGTGCATGTGGGTGTGTATGAACCTGTGTATGCGTGTCTGTGTTCTGTGAGTGTGCTTTATGTGTTCACTTTGTTGTTTTAACTTGTATAACTTTCATGATTTGCTTATAGCCATAATGTTTCATGTACAGCTACGTTGTAACTACGTTGTAACAATGTCAATTGTAAAAAAAATACTATATAAATAAAGTTGAGAAAGGGTCATCTTATATGCCATATTTACTAAAGTAATGTTCAAAAACACTATAGGACCTAGAATTGTTTTACTGCAGTTTACTGTAGTAAATAGCAAGCTACAGTATTTTTATGTGGCCAAATATCTTACTATTGTAGTAAAGAGATGCGAAACCTAGAACGCGGCAAAATTGAAAAGGAATTTTGGAAAAACTTGGCCCTAATGTATTGATCTGACGTGAATATCCAAGTACAAACATAGTAGTGAGGGAGTAGAGAACACACGCACGCACACACCCGGAGCAGTGGGCAGCCATTTTTTGCTGCGGTGTCTGGGGAGCAGTTGGGGGTTCGGTGCCTTGCTCAAGGGTCATTCACCCCCCCACCTACAATCCCTGCTGGTACTCAGACTGGAACCTGCGACCTATGGGTTAGAAGTCCAACTCTGATGACTACAGACGTTTTATATTTGTGCCACATCTGTTTGGCCTGTGCTAGAAAACTTGAAGCCTCTGTAGCTCCAGTGCTACGTGCAAAGAAAGTTAACGTACAGCCCTGTCTGCAGTCAGATATCTGTGTGTGTGTGTGATTGGTAAACACAGAGACAAATATGCTGAAGTCAGTGTTGATGTTTTATCATGAGATGTGCGTTTCTCATGTCACATGCGTGTTGTGTTTCTTTTGTATGTCAGTCGACCACAGTCGTGTGAAGGTGACTATAAAAACATCGAATCAAGATACAGACTACATCAATGCTAACTTCATCAAGGTACTAAACCCTTCCTGCACCTTCTGTGTTTGTGTGCACGCGCGTGTCATTCACACTAGTAAAATGTATTTTTTAACAGCTCATGTTTGACAGAGAGAGAGATCAAGCAAATCGAATCAAATCCTGTCAATAAAAATGACTTCCTGTCAGATGAGGCGGGATGTTTCTGCTGTGCTGTTCAAATTCATCTCTGTGTTGTGTGCAGGGAGTGGACGGGCCGGAGGCTTATATCACCACTCAGGGTCCGCTGCCTAACACCGTGCTGGATTTCTGGAGGATGATCTGGGAATATAAAGTTGCGGTGAGTGTTAATCAGAAGCAGTTGTGCTAAAACAATGATTATTCCTTACGTTGACAAACTCAGAAGTCATCTGTTTGTATTCCCTTATAATCGCAGTCATATATGCCACACTGTTTATGTGTGTTGTTTATTATTTCTATGTCCAGAACAACAGCAGTTTTGAAAAAGCTCACAGATAGAAGAAAACAATAACACATTTACTAACATGATATTTACATCTTATTTATTGATCGACATTGAATGAAAAGAAAAGGTTCAAAACTGATCACGCGTGGAGAACATGCACAAATGTGGTTTGGTGTTGTTTTGTGTACATCTTTTCTCAGGATGTGTTTGTCTCGCCGTTCCACAGGTCATAGTGATGGCGTGTCGAGAGTTTGAAATGGGAAGGGTAAGAATGAGACTTTTTTACAAAAACAAACTTGACTTTTTTTTACACAGAAAGTATTCCAAAGCTGGGTTTTTTTGCAGAAAAAGTGTGAACGTTATTTCCCTCTGTTTGGAGACGAGCCTGTTCAGTTTGGCCCCTTCAGGATATCCTGTGTGAGTCTGCACTACATCTCCCAGCATGCATCTCTCTGTCACATGAGGTTTTGCTGTGAAGCTTCCTTTGCTCACATTCAGAGGAATATTAACATTTGTTTTTCAGGACTCGGAACAGGCACGGACAGATTATTTCATCCGCACGCTCACAGTGGACTTTGATGACGTGAGTGTCTCTCTCTCATCTGTCTGTCTGTCTGAGGACTGTTTGACTGTTTGTATGTCTTTCATTTTTGTTCATCAGGAAAGTCGACGAGTGACGCAGTTCCATTACGTGAATTGGCCCGACCACGACGTGCCGTCATCCTTTGATTCCATATTGGATATGATCTCTCTGATGAGAGGACATCAGGAGCGTGATGATGTTCCCATCTGTATCCACTGCAGGTATCTGATGTGTGTGTGTGTTGTGACTGATTTAGGTGAACACACACAATCTTAGACTGTAAATCTTATTATGATGAATGTCTGAATGTCTGTACTAGAAGCTTCCTACACCAAAGAAAATTCCTTGTGTGTGCAAGCACACTTGGCAATAAAGCTCTTCTGATTTTGGCTCTGTAATGTGTTGACAGTGCTGGATGTGGCCGGACGGGAGCCATCTGCGCGATTGACTACACGTGGAATTTACTGAAAGCTGGGGTAAAACACACACACGCACGCACACGCACACACACACACACACACACACACACACACACACACACACAACATCTGTCTGTTTAAGAGTGACATGGCTTGTTGTCTTTATTTTGTAGAGGATTCCAGAAGATTTTAAAGTTTTTCAACTGATTCAGGAGATGAGGACGCAGCGCCATTCTGCAGTACAGACCAAAGTAAACTACACAGTCACACGCTTTTTGAAGTACATACGTGTCGACACGTATTGCAAACTCCTAAGCGTCCTGCTGTAATGTTTGCTTTGTCTGTTAGGAGCAATATGAGCTGGTTCATCGAGCGATCCTTCAGCTCTTTGAGAAACAACTGGTGCTTTTAGAGAGTCCAACAAACTCTGAGTTCACAGACGGGATGGTAAGACAAGACAACACAACACAACACACAAGCGCACGAGAGCGTGTGATTCATCTCAGCGGATGATTCATGTCAAGCCTCTTTATTTGACCTAATTTATATTAAGCTTCAGAGAATTTAGTGATCAGAACTGAGAGCTTTTTTTACATTTAATTTGTTTGGTTTGTCATTGCTGTAAGACACTCACACACTCTCACCCACTACAGGAAGAGGGCAGCCCGGAAAAACCCAACCAGAACTCAGACGAGGAACGATGGGACACGCCCCCTCCCAAACCGCCCCGTATCCGCAGGTAAACCCCGCCCACTCTTCTACACACATCTGAATCTACATTTATTTCTCATTGGAGTTTGGGTTCCTCCCCACAGGGCCGTGTTGGCTTGCTCACCGGGAGACTGCATTTATTAGATATTATTTACTAGAACGATCTGGCTTGTTCTATAAACACCATGAGCTGTGCTGTGTTTGACCTTTTTTGTGTTTTTGTGTTTTTCTTATTTTCTCCTGTAAAGCTGCTTTGGAACAATGCACATTGTGAAAAGCGCTATAGAAATCAAATTGAATTGAATTACCAATTAAATTACCAAGCTTGTGTTCCACTGACACTTTAAAACGGCTGTCTACCCAAAAATTAACAAAAATCTGTTACTGAGCAAGTACATTACAAACATTGTGTAGCCTTATCCCACCATTCACAACTGTACTCTTATAAAAATGATTTACAATTTGTGTGAATGGGTGGGTGTTCACAGGGAATTTCTCTTTCTGTCATGAGGTCAAGTCTGTAAACAGAAAGCAGAGGAATGTGTGTGGTTGTTTTGATTCATGGAGAGTTGGTTATTCTTACAACAGTCACTTAAAATGGTCATCTAGATGGCTGCGTTTAATCTGGAAACTTTTAGAAAGCCATCATCAGGAGAATGTCACATAAACATCTCAGTTTATTTTCGGATGTTTATGTAGACACTCAGTTTAATGATTAAATGAAAAAGTCTTATTGGAAATGATGTTTAGTGCCCTCTAGTGGTGATCGCTGGTTTTTATAACGTCTATATTTTCTCTCATCTCAGTAATCAGGTCGAGGGTGACATAAAGGAGGAGATTTTACAGCCCCCAGAGCCGCACCCTGTCCCTCCAATCCTCACCCCGTCCCCGCCCTCGGCGTTCCCTACGGTCACAAACGTGCGTCAGGACAATGACCGATACCACCCCAAACCCATTCTGCACGTGCTGGCGTCGGATCAAAACCCTGATCTCAATGAGAACTACACCAAACCTAGAGAAGATCTGCCGGCACTGCCCGCCCTGACGACGCAACCGCCCACCCCGTCCCCCGGCGAGGGGCTCGACACCCGCCTGGATCCGAAGCTGAGCATCGAGATCAAGAAAGTTCCCCTGCAGGAGGGTCCCCGCAGCTTCGAGGGGAACGGCGCCCTGCAGCGCTCGCACGCCTTCAAACGCTCCAACACCAGCAGCAGCTCCATGTCTGAGGATTCTGATGATGCTCCTCGACCCAATCACCTGCCGCTGAGAGCTGAGAAGGGTCAGGCCGCCTGGTCTTTGCCCAGTCCCGACAAAGCGGCCGAGCGGACTCCTAGCCCCACCCTTTCGTCTGCCGCATCGGGCACACCTATCAGAAGCGCTCTCAGCTTCACTAACCCGCTGCATTCTGACTTCACTGACGCAGAGGCCAGAGGGGGGTGCAGCACCAGCGGCCGCTCCAGTATTTCCACGGCGACCAGTACCGTTTCCTTGCCACAGCAGGGCGATCATGCTGCCCGCAGGGTCACTACGATGTCCATCGCTGGCCACAGCCTGCTGATAGAGACTGACACGAGTACGTCTAAGTTTCCACTCCAGTCACGTTTCATCAGTTCATTACATTCAACCTCATTTGCTCAGGTTACAAACAGAGTTTTGGTGTCACAGTGATGGTTAGGGTTAGGGTAGGGAGAATTTAAGCCAAATGACATCACATTGATTTCTGTTTTATCACCACACATTCAGATTTTTTGTGTGCTTTCTTTTGATGGATCTCTCTTTAAATAAGACACAGTTTGATATGTGAGATCGATCGGTCTTGTCTAATGATGTTTAATACGGTGAGTGCGTGATTGATATTAACAACACCTCACATCTGCATGTTCTGACCGACTGATGTCTGTTTTTCTTCATCTCTTCCTCTGGTTCTTTCTTCATGACTCTGTGATCAAATCCAGCTTCAGTTGTGTAGGGCAGTCAGTAGGGCTTGGTTCATGTTGATGTGCGTTGCTTAGTTTATTGTGGCTGCAGGTGAAGGGCTGTGTGTGTGAGCGTGGGTGAGCTCTGGTTGGTAATAGCGCTCTTATCTGCCTCAGACTGTGACGACAGTGACGATTCACCCCCCCCTCTTCCAGAGAGAACCCCTGAGTCCTTCCAAATGGTCACAGGTGCGTCTGTACCACCTCCAGCCACACAAGCCCAAATCTCGCTCTGAATCCATAACATTGTAATATTAAGTTTACTTCATGTATTTCAGCCGGTGACATTTAGGTTGTGTCAGTATGTGGTCGTCTCTTTATTTTGCCTGGTTATTCTTGGTTAACAGTGTCATGATGAGACACACACTCATGGACATAATCATAAATGGGTGAATATCTTTTATTATAGAATATGGAGCAATTCATAAACTTGTATCATTGCTTTATCCAATTTGGCGTTTTGTTTCATTTCGAATCTTGATTCTTGTCATATTTAACCCTACCATGATGTATAAATACGTCATGTGATTTCAACTTACTGTTTTATTCGATTTAATCATACAAAATAACAAAGTGCATTTCTTTTTTCATTTCCTTTTGGTTTTGTGGGTCCAGGGTAAAAAAAAAAGTGACGGGCTTGAAGCAAAAATGCCTCTAAAATTGTTGAGGAAAGGTTGTGCTAATGACGTCTATGTTATATTATTACTGCATAAAATAAGCTGACGGTGCTTCAATTCTGCGGTTAAGAGAAATAAGGAAGAGAAATGAAGTTTATTTGTACACACAGCTGTGGATCTCAGCATCGATGATGTCTGGTTGAATTCTCACAGGTTGATCATGATGGTTCGACACATGTGCTTGTGTGTGTCATTCTACACATCTAAACAGTCTTGAACTTTCTCTTGTGTTTGCTTCAGACCCCACAGATGTGAAGCTGTCTGTCTCAGAAGCGTTTGCACAGGTGAGAGAGCAGCCTTCATATATAACACTTTTATCATAATGAGAATCATCAGATCATGAAATATCTTCCTTCTTTTTCTTTCAGGTGTCAGAAAGCACACAGACACAAAGCCCCGCTGGTCCTCCAAAGAATGGTACGTCACATAGCATAAATTCAGCTTCAGGGTTAGTGTGATGAGATCTGGCAGCAGAAAAAAGCTCTTCTCATCTGGAATGGCAGATAATGGTCGTGTTTAACTGTGGGAGCTGTGTTTTTAGTGTTGCACATCTCAACGTTCCTTCACTTTTGTCTGATTACACCAAAGGCCACACAAGCACAAGTTTTAAGTCAGTTTTAAGAACATGCTAAATTGAATCCAAGTTGTTTACAGTGTGACTTTTGAGGAGTACACCTTGAACATTGATCAGAGAAAGGCGATGTACAGTTTTCCTCATAGCTCTGTGGTCCATCTTACTTTGTCACAGAAACAACTTCAAAAAATATATTTTTGCCTTTCTTGGTCTTCTGCTTCCTGTTGTTCAAAAAGCACCACATAGAGGTCTCTGCAAGGCTGCGTTCACATTTGGTGTCTTTTTTCAAGCTGCAAGCGTCTGTTTGACATTATAATCCTATGGAGTAAACTGTGTTTTCAAATAAGTCCTGAGCGCTTTTTTAAACACCAGCGCGGCATCTTTTTCTGCAGCTCAGAGCATCTTTTAAGGCTCTTAAAGAACTCTACGTCAAGTATGGGAGGCAAATCCTGCCAAATTTAAATAAATAAATTAAACGATGAAAATGAAAATGAAAACCAGATTAGCAATTTCATTATACACAACTGCATGCACAATATGTGCCAAAATGAAAAATAAAATGAAATTATTTTGTTTTCATTTTTATACTGACAATGCGTTGTCCCTGTCAAATTGAAAAAGAAAATACAATTGGTGATTTGACATTTCATTTTCACTAAAATCTCGAGGCAAGACTGCCAATATGAAAATGAAAAGGCAAATGTAAAAAATAAATTGTAAAAACATTTTTTACAAAGGTTTTATTAATGTTCACGCAATAATACTGACACAATTCAAATTAAAATGTAAACTTTGATTTTCATTTTATTTTATTTTCTCTTCTCTTTTATTTCATTTTCGTTTTCATTTTCTTTTTCTTGTTCACAGTCATGCAAATTACATGTTAATTAGTGGGTGTGGACGAGCGTCTGCATTACTGGGAACGCCCACAAAAAACGTCATATCCGTTTATTCGAACGAACGTGTGTAGACCTTGTCAGGCGCTTGGCCTTAGCGCTTTGTAATGATGACGATGACTGTGCCTGGTGCAATACCGAAAATTGTTGTGTGGTGTACTGCATCTCTGATAAGTTAACAGACGAACAAACTAAAGCATTGGAGAGCCTGTATCTCTAGCGTGCCCTGAAACATGCCGGAGCGCGATTGTCCCCACTCCGCCGCTGACCTGCTCTTACACTGTACATTACCATCCGCACCCGAGCACGCTATCATCATTACACTGTGACTGCTTTTAAGAAAACATAAACAAAGCGATCTTTCTCAGCACAATAGAATCCATCGTAATGTTCGGTTTGAGGTTGATAAGGTGTGTTTAACCTCAGACCAATTCGCTTATGGTATCACAAGAGCGGCTCATATGTGTTTAAATCAGCCCCGTGTACTTCATTCATTATGATTATGAGCCAATCGTTATACGAAGTGCTGCACTGTGTTATGAATGCATGTTTTAAATGATGCGCCTGTTTAAATTCCTTGAAGTTCAGCTGTCATACCAAAAAACATCTTTTTATGTGTTTTTTTCTAGATGTGGTGCAAAAGGGTGAAAAGGCTCCAGATCTGCTGGCTGTAGTCACGCCCCCTGATGTCCCGACAGACAAGAGAATAGAGATTGAAGCTGCAGCCCAAATGGGTGAGTGACAGGGCTTGGGCAGAAAGACGACCACAGCCACAAAATGATCTGTGAGTTTTTTCAACCACGTTTGTAAACGACAGGATTTGGCAGCCGTTGCCCGCAGCCCAAAGGTCCCCGAGAGCCTCCGTCAGAGTGGACATGACCGTCATCACCTGCTCCAGTTGGATCCGTTCATCTTTCTTCTTCAGGTGTCCACTGTAAAGATTGTGTGACCTCATCGTCTCTGACTAACACAATCAGTAAAGATTCAACGATAATCTCCCATGATGCACTTGTGCGCTCTCTGTTGTGCTGCTGCTGGCTGCCGTGAAGTCAATGTGCTGGTGCTAAACCATCTGCTGGGACCAGAAATCTGCCTTAGAATAAACACATTCAAAGCAGGTAGAAGCATTCTGCATCTTTTCCAGAACTTTACACCTCGAGTTTGACCAGACAGTCAGAGCACGCTGTCCTCACCACTATATCTGCATTGTTTTATATGTGTACAGGGCGGTGCAGTAAATAATTATAATAATGTACTATCACTGAATATATTAATGCCATGTAAGAAATGTCCGTGCATGAAACCTGTACCTCAAACTGTAAATTATTTGCCCTGCTCTTAGAACAAATGTTTTCAGGGTTGTATTTGTTTTTTTCTTGCGTTTATAATATTCAGGTGTGTTTTTTTCAAAGGCTGGTATGTTATCGGCCGCTTGACAAAATGCAGCAGACTCGAGATTGTAATAATGCTTTTGTAAATTGTATTCTAGAGGTTATTTTTGTATATGCCAGTTTCTCACGTTACAAATGCCATTACAGAACTCGCACACTACGCCTTTGTACTGTCTGTGTGCGTGTGTTCAAGGTGTCACAAAATATTATTTTTTTCTGTTAATAATGTGTGTGAATGTGAGACTTTGTTCACATCAGTAGTATTTATTGGCCTCACACAGATTGTGCTCACTGTCGCCCTCTGCAGTCGCAACGACAATCTACACACACACACGCAGTGTGTTAATGTCTGATAATGTATGAAAACAGTGTTTGTATGTAGGCTGAAAGCGTTCAGTGAATTGACACTGATGTGTCTGGTGTTTAACTAACTGGTGTTTAGTGTTAAACTACTGCTGCAGTTTGTTATTCGTCACAAATGCCCATTTTTCTGATATGTTCAATAATCTGCAGCCTGTAACTCCACATACTACAATAAAGCAATACATTTGTTTCACTCTTTAAAAAGAAACAAGTGTACTTAAATGTGATGTTTGTAATTTGGAGCTCCGAGACATTACAGTGTGAGGCTGTTTTCACTGCAAAAGCCAAAGTTTTATTTATGAATGAAAAATAAGCATATTATACTGTGACTTTTTAAGTTTAGAAATGCGTTTGTTTTTATGATAAACATGAAACCGAATGCTGTAGCTTCACTGCTAGCTAAACAAAACATGAATTCTCAAAAATCAACGGAATTAAGATAACAAAATTGAAGACCCTAAAAAGCAATATAATATGTACTGTAAATCCATTAAAGCTTCACATGTACACGACAAAAAAACAGTTTACACAAATTTCACATGAGTTTATTCAGAAGAGTTTATGGGATTGAATTGGTTCGTTATTATATTTAGTTGATGTTATTCTCTCTCTTGTACCAGTCTGTGAAATTCCTTTTAATTCAGAGAAGAACAGAGACACACTTCGAAGCAACACCTATATTTCATTATCTACATTTGAACCATTTTTATCGTGTTAGAGGTTAATATATCGAATATTAATATATGAACTGCCTAGCAAGTGCGTGTTGGACAAGTGCGCGAGAGCGATTCGAAAGCTCACGGAAAAGTCCGATCACGCGGTACTGTGATGTCACATGTTGATCGGTATGCGCAGCGTCAAGTCGAACGTACCTATTTTTTCAAACCGGTGACGTAACGCCCCACTCGAGAAAGCTCCACCCATCTCCGGCCTGCTGGCGCGCCAGGCCACACCCACCTCCGGCCTACTCGCGACAAGCCACATACCTTCGGCCTGCTCTTCCTGTCAATCAAGGTCAGACAACGCCCATCAAGCGCTGCTCTCATTAGTCGTTTACGCAAAGCTACGCCCACACAAACCTGATCCTCCCGTCAATCAGCGACAGGCCGCGCCTCCCTCCCGTGCCTCTTACACAAACAGCAGCAGTTGGAGAGAGTAAATAGAGAAAAGATGGCGGAGTTCATTCAGCTCAACAAGCCCACCGAACCGAAACCAGCGTCCCAGAAGCGCGAGCAGCATCATCATCCGCCACCGGCCAAAAAGATCCGGCATGAGGAGAAAATCTTCAAAGCCAAGAAGATGAACGGAGGCGCGGAGCAGCAGATTCACAGCAACAAAGCCAAGAGCAAGAAAGACCGAGAGAAAGAGAAGAAGAAATACAAACTGGCAACAACAGAAAATCACCTCAGTGTGAAGAAGGAAAACGGCGAGGTGAAGTCGCCGCAGAAAGGTAAATATTTCACCCTCTCTCACCAATCTCTATATGTGCTTGATAACGGCTTTATAACACATAACGTTACACACACGCGCATGTGAGTGTTTATTTGTGCGTTAAACACACCCGACAGCGCGCGCGCACGCTAGTTAGCTAGCCTAGCATCGGCGCGCGACTTGAGTGGTGACGAAGCGCGTGCAGCTGCAATGTGACCCGCAACGGAACATGAGAAATACATTCAGCGTGTTATAAGCACATTATAAACATAATACGTGTTATTACAGAAGAACCGTGAACGCAATAAACGTGCTGTCGTCACGAAAACGTAAATAGTAAGCACGAGCTCGCCCGAATAAACGTGAACATGACGCTAAATGTCATAATCTCTTAATACAATGAATTATTGAAGTAAATATCAGATGAAACAAGCAGTCGATAGTGACAGTAAAACATGAGCTCTCATTCAATGTTCAGCAGTTTGTTTACGAGCTTCACAGAAGCTTTATAATGTTCAACGTTACAGTTTTAAACTTTAGAAGTTTTATTTGGCCTTTGTACATTTAAATCAGCATTATAAACAAAATAAAATAGCACCCAATAGAGAGCAGTCAGGCTTGTTCACACGTAGAATAAGAAAATCCAGTAAAATACACTTGTTACAGTGAGGTCTTAACAAATAAAATATAAAATACGGTAAAATATACATCTTAAACATCTAATACGAAAAAGCATAAATATTGAATGTGTTGTCCTGAGATGTAAATAGTGTGAGAGATGAGTTAAGACTGTTTCATTAGACGCACGCGCCTGGCCCGAAGATAACTTCCGCCGCAGCGTTTCCCATACAATGCATTTACTTGGGCGGTCCTATGGAGCGAAAATTGTGCCTAAACTTAACAAACAAATCCAGCATTTTGCAAACAAACGCAACCTTTTTTGCAAAAGAAACTAAACTCTGAAACAAACAGAAAGCGTTTTACAAATACATAATGCAATTCGAGAGAAAATGCAAAGGTGTAACATATAAATGTACTGTGTTTAAGTCTCACCTTTTTATGAGATTCTCTCAGCTTGATTTTCTCACAAATGCGACGTCCAGATTTTCTCACAAATGTGATCGTCCAGATTTTCTCACAAATGTGACCGTGCAGATTTTCTCACAAATGTGATCGTACAGATTTTCTCAGTTATGCAACTTCTCCCAAAACAGCAGATAGTTCAATTGTTTGACTTAGATTTATATTACTGTTTTTTTGTGCTGGTTTATTTTATTGCAAAAATTGCCCAAATAGCTTGAAATAGCCAAAAAAATAGCAGCATTCATTTTAAACCTAAATAGGCTAATGGCAACCAAACAAAGCCGACGACTGACTGAAACAACTGCCACGACGATTTATTTGCTTTTCCATCTTTTATAGCCTAGAAAGCTCTCTACTTTAATGCCATAGTGTTTAGACATAATGTTAAATACTTTTTATCTATGAGTTGTTATGTATAAAAGTCAAACATATGTATCAGTGCAACTTTCATGCAGAAAAATCACTAAAAACCGAGTCGCATCTCAGAAAGAGCGCAAAATACTATACTGAAATCTTACAAAAAATTGACATATAAAAATATAAATAAATATAAATCAGGCCCGGTTCCTGCCAGGTGCAGAAGTGTGGACTAGCAGATATCCTGGGTGGGGATATACCCCAACCACACAGACAGTATAGCTGCAGACAAAATTAAGAGTCCATTTAAAAAGTATTTTCCTCTTTTTCTGATAAGAATGTGATTTGGTAAAATGATCATTTTTGTTTATTTCTGTGAACTTTTGACAACATTTCTCCCAAATTTCATATAATTTATTTTTATTTATTTGGAGAAAATGAACTGGTGAAAGCAGGTGAAAACAGAAAAGATGATCTGCATTTTTAAAACAGAAACACAACAAAAACAAGTTCATATTTAGTTTTAAGCAACACAAAACTAAGAAAACGTTAGAAAACGTAAAAAAATGTTTTATGAAATAACCCAGATTTTTTTTTAAATTAGTTTGTTATCGTGCTCAGTCACTCTTGAGGTTTGCTTTTGTTGGAATTCAACAAACACTGCAGTATATGACTGCAATACATGCAGGATTTAAATGATTTATTTTTATATAAATATAAAAAACAGACAACATTTCATTGATGTTTTACACCTTAAATAAAGCGGTTATGTAAACTGGACATAAATAGAAGCCTACAAAATAAAGTGGGCTAAGAACATTCCCCATTCACTGAACGATCACTGATTTCTGTTTAATTTCTTTTAATGAATTGAATGAATTAATCTGATTACACTGCACAATGAACTTTACATCGTGTCTGCTGTTTTTTATGTGGTATCGTGAGCGCGCATCGCACCTAAACTGAACTATTTTGCACATTGTTTCGCTACCACCTGCAGAGTGAATTGGGGTGTTTGAGATGGAGAGAAACAGATTTATTTCTGAAGCGGGAGCTTTGGAAGATGGAGCTTTCAGTCATTACTGAAAGTCAATAGGTTAAAATCTAGCCTATATATTGCAAGCAAATAATAGCTGTTTGTTAACAGCACAAAATAAGACCGCAAAAACGAAGAAATGAATCTGATTTTACTGCACAATTAATTTGACATGCTTAATTTTACATATGTGCAGTGCGTCTAAAATTCCTTTGCACAGTATTTTGCTTCCACCTGTAGCATGTAGCATGCTTCTCTGTTACAAACTAAAGCCAGAGCAGTGAAGTGAAGAGTGACGTTGCTTTCAGCCAATAGAAAATACAACAATTTTTGGTGTTATTTTTTGATTCTCATTGGGTGGGCAAGACAGATGTTTAGGGGGATTCAGCCCACCCCTGCCCATGCCTAGAGCAAGCCCTGATATAAACACAAAATTATGTCAAAATTCCCTTATAAGAAAGTATCCTTGAAAAAGTAGTTTGTTTTGTGAACGTAATCAGTTGGGAAACAAGAACGAGACAATGAGATGGGGTGGAAGGGGTGACAACATTGCAAATGCATCCAGTTTGTTGTATGTTATTTGTATATTAAAACCAATGCATAATTCATTATATATTATTAAAAACAGCAACTGATTATTATTAACAGTTTCAATAAATTTCATGAGACTAACTGAATGAAACTTGATGAATGAAATTAATTTAGTTTCTGGCACTGGCAAGGGTGGCACTCAAGGTAATGTTCATGGCTTCTTCCTATAGAAACTAATTCTCAATAGCACCACCTGCTGTTGCACATGCATTTGTGAGAAAATCTGCACGATCACATTTGTGAGAAAATCTGCACGGTCACATTTGTGAGAAAATCTGGACGATCACATTTGTGAGAAAATCTGGACGTCACATTTGTGAGAAAATCAAGCTGAGAGAATCTCATAAAAAGGTGAGACTTAAACACAGTACATTTATATGTTACACCTTTGCATTTTCTCTCGAATTGCATTATGTATTTGTAAAACGCTTTCTGTTTGTTTCAGAGTTTAGTTTCTTTTTCAAAAAAGGTTGCGTTTGTTTGCAAAACGCTGGATTTGTTTGTTAAGTTTAGGCACAATTTTCGCTCCATACGGTCCGCCCAGGTATATTTATGGCCGCCCAAGTATATTTGGCGTCACATTTTTTTATAATCCATCCGTGCTAATGACAGTATCTGTGATCGAATAACTAGTGGATAAACAGCGCTTGCGCGTCTTCTCTCCTTCCTGACTTGTTTGGTGAGCGTGGCCACGCGCGTGCGCGTCCTCATCTTCCGTGTTTGTGTGCGCGAGCCTTCGGCCTCTCGTATTTAATTGTCACTTGACAACACATTGTCGAGAAAGGGCAAACAGCATATAGCCGCTCTTTAATGTACATGTACTGCATTGTGATTTTGTCCGATGATGTTGCGATTATAAATCAGGATTTTAGCAGCGGTTAAAGTGACGGCTGGTGGCATCCCGTTGTAAAATACAGCCATGTTCAGACTTGACTTCTTTTTTGAAGCTGCTAGCGTCTGTTTGACATTATAATCCTATGGAGTAAACCGTGTTTTCAAAAAATGTCCTGAGTGCTTTTTTAAACGCCAGCGCCAGCGTCTTTTTCTGCAGCTCAGAGCATCTTTTGAGGTTGAAAAAAATTCTACTTTTCGGAGAAAAAAAAACGCCCCACGTTAAGCTCCTTTTTCACAGCTAACAAGTGACAGAGACCTGTCGTTTCATAACAACATGCGAGGAACGTGATTGGTCGAGAAGCCTCAAGCTCGAAAAAATAAAATGGCGGCCGAAACGCCAGTGGAGGATAGTTTTGTATAAATATAAGTTTAATTTTCACTTTCAATAACTTCTGATTGCATTTCTATCGAGAAATTAGTATTGCAGTTTTTAAATATGTGATTAGTTATTGCAAAGACGCTCTCTGTTTGTAACTCAAATAGACTTCCTTTACGCTGCCTATGTTTCTGTGTGAAGTCATGGCGTTCGGCTGCTATTTGTAACCAAACGCTGCGAGCGTTTTTTTTACTTAAAAGGCGCTTTTGTCAACTTTTTCTTGTAAAAAAAGTACTAACACGACGTGATGACGTCACAAATATGCTAATTACGTCACCAGCGCCACAAGTCTGTCAAAATCCTATGGGAAACACAGTTGGTCTGTGTTTGTTTATCGGTCTAGGAAGTGGCTAATAATAGAACTATTTATATTTTAATTCATATTATTAATATTTTATTTGTATAATAATTGTATTAAATATACGATTCGTTGAGTTTTATTGTATGTTATTTTTATTAAATAAACAATTTGTTGAATGGGTCTTGAGCTTGGTATCGCAGTCTAAATTAAAAATATTGAAGAGAGGATTACTTGACGCCAGACACAATACAGGAGTGTAATTGAAAACATAGAGTCTTATGCTGTGTTCACTCTAAACACGAATTAAGCGATTTGCGTGTGTAGATTACATAACAGACACTTATAGACACGAATTTGTGAAACTGTGCACTTCAATTACTGTTTGGTATGGCTCGGCCACCAAATCAGACCTACGAAGACTACAACGGACAGTTCGTAGTGCTGAGAATATTATTGGTGCTCCTCTGCCCACACTTCAGGACCTGTACGATTCCAGAGTGAAAAACTGGGCAAGAAAAATCATCATTGACTCCACACACCCAGCACACAAACTTTTTGAACTGTTGCCCTCTGGCCGGCGCTTTAGAGCACCAAACACCAAGACTTCCAGACACAGAAGCAGCTTCTTCCCCCAGGCAATCTCCCTCCTAAACAGATAACTGCTCCTTAAGAGCAATATTCCACTTCCACTGCTCCTATAGTGTGCACTATAGTACCTTATTATGTATATCTACATTTTATTTATACATGTATATAACACTACCTCTACTTACTACATTATCCATTTGCACAAGTGTACATACAATCTGTTAATATGCATATTTTAGAATCTTTTAGACTGTAAATCTTATTATATTGTATTGTCATTGTGTTGAATGTCTGTACTAGAAGCTTCCAACACCAAAGAAAATTCCTTGTGTGTGCAAGCACACTTGGCAATAAAGCTCTTCTGATTCTGATTCTGAATTTGTGCCGGATGACGCAAATGGGGGAGTGCGATTGACGTGCACTCCGTGCAAGTTGAAGAATTTAAACTTGAGTGAGACTTCTGCACAAACAGCTAATTGGAACCTACTGTTTAACACGTCCGGGCATTTGAAAACACTGCCCATCGCACGAAAATAACAAACTATTCCAGGGTTTTTCCTACATAGAAAAAGGCGGCACGAAATTTGACGGAGGTTGCCACCTCAGATTTTTCTATGCAGGAAAACCCCTGGAATAGTTCGTTATTTTCACGCGATGGGCAGTGTTTTTTAAACTCTCGCTAAAATTATGTCGGATGTCTTTACAAAAAACACTGCGTGTATTCAACAGACTGTGGATAACTGTTTCGTTATCCGCACAGTGAGGCGCTGAAGAGTTGCAGTACAAGAGCTATATTAGGAGCTGTATTAGCTGTGTTTCGCGGCTGTTTAGGTGAATATTGTTCGTTTTGCATCCGGGTACGTTCGATTTCTTTAAAGTTTTCTTAAATTAATGTGGCGTACATCATTGTAATGTTTTAAGCTGTGCAGATGGTTCGTTGAATCGGCATTATACTGTACACAGAGAGTGCGTCAGTATGAACGCACATTGCTATCAGAATGACTCCTTTGAATGAATTACTGATCTTTTATATTCGCTAGTGACTGACAGTTTAAACGAATCGGTTCAAAGCTCAATGAACCACAAGAGAACGCAGGATGTGAATGAGCTCTGCTCATTTAGTTAGACTGGTTAATTTAGTTGGCTATGGCGGGCTGAAAAGTTAGTTGAAAAGCATGAAAAGCTTTATTTGATTTAAAAAACATTTCTGTTTGGTTGAATCAAAGTAATGTTTTATATAACTTAATAATTGTCATTTTCATCTCATTTTTAAAACTTTTAATATGTAAAGGGTTTGGTTAAGCCGCTTAAAGATACGGTAGGCCTATACGTGCATATGAGTACAAGATCAGGTTGGCAACACCTCCGCCTCATTTTGAGCCAGGAAAAACCCTGTATTCCCGCAAGTAATAAAGAGCGAGGAACGCGAAGCTTTGTGTTTCGTGTGAACACAGCATTACACTTTAAGTTTATATGCTAAATTAGATGTTTGCAATGGTTTTGTTGTTTGCAAATATAACTTAATCAGCAGCTCGTTTCATAGGTTGCATACTCTGGAGGTCGCATTTATGGGCCGTTGTGGTCTTATTTAAAGGTCTTGAGTGGAATTTATAGCGGCCACTAGTGGTGAGTTTGAGGATTGCAACCAATCTCTCAGTCCTCCGCTGACCCCTCCCTTTCGAAACACGATGGTAGGGCTGGCTATAAATCGATTTTCTCGAATGTGTAGTTTACATCGATTTGCTAGAATGAAAATCGAGTTTAACATACACCGTCGCTCCCCTCTGGGCTCCCGTAGTTCCGAATGGGCTCAGCCCTTCCCCTGCGCATTTGCCATAGAGATACACAACATGGCAGCGAGATGGGAAGAACAGTTTCCAATCAGGGCTCGAATTTCGGCACGGGATTGCGCATAATTTAAAGCAACAACGAGCCGTTTTACGACCTTAAAATAATCTCTCTAAAATTATTTTAGTGGTAGGACAACTCTTAACTGGACGAATTTTACTGCCGGTTCTACCTAAGCAGCCCTCTATCGGCTGAAATCACACTTGTAACTTTGGTGTGCGGGTTGGTTCACAAGCCACGCCCATCACCTGCTTTACGGCATACGTCACGTTTTACTCATAGCCTGGGTGAAGTTAGCCAACATCTAACAATAAGACGAGACCATCTAGTTCAACGCAAGACTCCAAACCATCACCATGGCAGAGCCAGCAAAAAAAAACAAAGAGGAAAAGAGAGAGAGTGATCGGACACGAGCCTGAACATGAATCAATATCTGACGGACTTACACTCGGTGAGGTGAGCTGCAAGAGGGAACGGGTTGCAAAACGGATGGAGACCTGACGTTAGCCTTCCTGCTACTGGATTTGAAAATATTATATGTACATTTATTCTTACTGACCTGTACTTTTGAGCGTATCAGTAATTTGGCTGTGCTCAGGTTGTTTATTGGTGCACTAAGGTTACTGGTTCAAAATTTATATCCGTAAGGTAGACTAGAGATAATGTAATGTTGCCGAGTCTCAAAAGCTTACGTAGCATGATCGTGCTTCATCATGAATTTAGTGTTATGCTTGTAAACAATGACTACCAAACCACAGTAAATGTTTTATGGTCAAAAGTTGCTGATTCCTTAGTTCATGCACGTAGACTAATGTTATCGGTATCTATAGTTATGATGCTAGGCACTATTCCCATAGCGAGTTGAGTGTAAGTTATTGATTGCACCTATTACACAAAGCACAACGCCTGGTCGCGAGTGTGTTTCCGAAAATATAACTACAGAAAATGATTTGCATTGGTTACTAAACACATTCACGTCCATTTGGTTTTGCGGCATCAGACGCAGAACAAACAACACCCCTCGGCAAAGTGTGTTTGAAGTCTGTTGCTAGCAAAGTTAGCAGTACAACCAATTTACTCCAGCACCTCAAACAGAAAAATCAATTTAAATCGTAAATCAGTTTTTTTGTGAAAAAATCTGGAATTTTTTTAGGCCATATCGCCCAGCCCTACATGACGGTGGCCCCCACAGTACAAAAAGGTGTCGTCGGCTGAGACAGCGTGTCTTCTCATGTTGACGCAGGGAAGAGATCTTGCGGGCATTAGAAAGACTGTAGAAAGAGCCATGTCTAATTTATTACATGATATAAAGGGTCTGTGGATTTTAAGGATAAAAAGAAGGATAAAAGTCAGGCAGGAGATACTCATAGATATCTATAGAGATACTTTCCAGCAGAGAGACGTTGGAGAGAAAGGTTGTCTAAAAATCACCCCCGAGGATGTTGCTTTAATTCGGATCAGTATGTGAGTAACATCGTTTTTTTCTGTTTGTTAGAACCAAGATATGTTGTTGTTGTAATATTAGCTGTGTAACGGAGCAGTTTTGAGCGTCATTGTTTATCTGGAACCAGTGTGCTGCTTGTATATACTTGCGTCGTCTCCGCTTATTTTATTCATTTGTATTATTATTTGCGTGGTCTAGCTATGATAAAGCTAAGCATTTTATGGTTGCATTGCACAGCACTTTGAGGGAAGAGCTAGCTTACGGTAAATAGCAACTCTGTTAAAGGTGTTTGATCTGACAGCAAGATAGCAGTTAGGAGTAAGGGACAACGGGACTACGTACCACAGGGTAGAGGGAGAGGAAGAGGAAACGCGCTTTGTCCTTTTAGGGCTACTGTACAAAACATGGCGGCTTATTCAATGTATATAGGCCCGTCTGTATGTAGATATAAATAGCTTATTCTGAGGTAATACAAACATAACGGTTCATCACGTAAGGTCTTTATAAACCTCTGAAGAAATAGTTTTGTATATTATATTGCGTTTCTGTCAATAGATCCTCCTAAAAATCCCACATTGCTCCTTTAAATAACCCTAATAAAATTGTATCTTACTCGTAAGTTGTTAAATATCGACCGTTTCATCTGACGTGTGCGCCTGGACTGCTGTTAACTTCCGGTCTGGGTTTTGCTATTGTCTAATAATATAACTATTTATATTTTATTTCATTTATGTTAATATTAATTAATATTAGTATTTTATTGTATAATAATTGTATTAAATAAACAATTTGTTGAATATTTTAGTATGTTCATTTTAGGGCTGCAGCTATAGATTATTTTAGTAATCGAGTATTCTACTGATTTTCCATCGATTAATCGGGTATTCGGATAAGTACTTTTTCTTTATTAAAGAGCAATACTAAATATACAAGAAAAAACAAGACAGGTCTCTTAAAATGAACAACTAATTTGTTTCCTTTTTAGAAAAATGATTTTTTTTATTGCTGAAATTGCATACATTAATATCTGTGAAAACTAAACCCATTTAGTACATTCCATTGCCATATTACATTCAAAATGCAATATGGGCCTAATACAAATGTATAAACAAGAAACATTAATACAAATAGAAAGAATATTTTCAAGGTAAACAACTCACTTCAGCTTATGCATGATGCATTTAGTTTATCTAAATTAGTTTTAGACAAATTCATGAGCATCACGCGTGTAGCACGTTAAACTGTGCAGTTCATTCACTCAGACACGAAGAACAGACAGATGACTTGTGTAAATAACAGGATTCGGCATCCACTAGTCCGCATCTAGTTTGATGGACTCAATGCAGCCGGAAAACAAGTTTCACTCGCAAAATAGACTAAAACTAAGTAAAAGAGCAGTTCACCATTTCAATAAGCTATCAGTTATTTATCAGCATGAGAAACACTTGTGAGCGTGTGAGCAGACTCAAATGCGTGTGTCTCGGTGAATGCGTGAGACTTGAGATCCTGTAACATGAACAGAGTTTAGCGGGCTGTGCGTCAGTAATAACGGTCCGTGGGGAAACGCAGCGCTCCGTGTGTACTGTAGTTAAATGGATTAAACGAGGCTTAGAGGCAACAAAATTTGCCTCGATGATTTTTTTGTATTCTAATTACTCGAGTTACTCGAGGAATCGTTTCAGCCCTAGTTCATTTTATTCAATAAACAATTTGTCCTTTGGTTGCATTTAAAGAATGTCATCAATATGTTTCATGTCTTTCTTTCACCAACAGAACACACCGTCAAAGACAAACAGAGAGAGAGAGACAAAGAGTGCGAGAGAAAGAGAGAGAGAGAAAAGGCGGAAAAAGACATAAGAAAACACAAACTTATGATGGAGATGAAGAGAGAGAATGGAGAGGTGAAGATCATGCAGAAAGGTGAGTGATCTGTGTGTGTGCGATCTGTTTTTAACATTTAATCTAACCAGCGACTAATGGAAGATGTGCGTGATATTTGTGTGATCTCTCTGGAGTGTGGAGTGCAACCTAGTCCTCCATTCAGCCTTCCATTTTTACAGTTGGGTGTGTTGTCACAGACGTCCATCAGAACCTGAGATCCACGCTTTTATTTCGCATCTTTATGAGCTCTGGTGTTTATCTCTCTCTCGTGCTTCAGGTGACAGAGAGAAGATAACCTCGGCCGAGGACCTGCTGATGAAGAGGCTTAAGAAGAAAAAGAAAAAGAAGCATAAAGAAGGTGAAAAGCGAAAGCGGGCCAAGATGTACAGCAGATCCAGTCAGACGCTTGGTTGTGATCATCTGCCCGGTCTGATGTCCGCTTCTGGGGCAGAATTCAAGCCTCCTCTTTCCGTCCAGCAGAGCGGAGCTCTCTCCTCCAGCGCCAGCTTGAAGCAGGAAGACGGCTGTGCTCAAAGCTCGAGCTCGGTCGGCACGTCCAAAGCTTCCAGATTGCCCGGGCTGAACCGGCTGGAATTCGGACGGTTTGTTCACGTGGAGCACCAGCCGAACGGAGGCGCCCTGGTGGTGCACGCGTACAGCAGGGAGCTGTCGGTCCTGTCTCCTGTGGAGATGCAGAGGTTTGCGCAGGAGTTTGTGAAGTTGGCATTTAGCGAGGATGAGGATGGAGCCGCCAACTACGTGATGGGTGTAATTCACGGGGCCGCCTCCTATCTCCCCGACTTTCTAGAGTACTTCTCTAGTAAATTCCCCAACTCGCCTGTCAAAATGGAAATTCTGGGGAAGAAGGACATTGAGACGACTACTATGGCAAACTTTCACACTCAGGTTAGTAAGGCCCGGTTTCACAGACAAGACTTAGCTAAAGACAAGGACTACGTCTTTTATTATAAAAATCCTTAACTAAAAACAACTTGCCCTGACATTTCTTAAAATATATCAGTTCCATTGTTTTGTCTCAAGATGCACACCAGTAATGTTTTTGTCTAAGACAACGCAAACATTCATTTTAGTCTGAGACTAGTCTAACACCGTGTCTCCACTGGACAACATGACGCGACACACGACTTGTTCTAATGGGATTGTCGCGTCGTGTATGGTGTAGACATGGTCTTAAGCCTTGTCTGTGACACCGGGCATAAATGTTGTTGCAGGTAGAAGCAGGGCCGGATTATCCTATGGGCACAGGCCCAGGGGCCCATGCACGTTTGGGGCCCAGACAAGGGGAAAAAAAATTCACATAACAGCGTTTACGCCATAGTCATTCTGCCGTGCGCTTCTCTGGCCCGCGCAATAGGAGGTGCACACACAAAACAGTGTTTCTAAATTAGGAAGTCTGTCTTTTAATTTAGTCACTTTTACGAGCCCTCCAGCGGCTTTTGTTTAGAAGAAGCGCATAGCGACAAATCTAGCGACTTCTTGGATAAACCTTAGCTTTCATTCAGTGGGAAGATGTCGCCAGTGCTGTCCTGCGAGCGCGAGGTCTCTCTTTTCCGGCAGGAAGAAGCAGCACCATACGACAGGTAACTCGTGAATAAAATGAGTACAAAACAGCGTTTCCAACAACCTGTCACTGTTATCGACTGTTTGGATATATAAATATGAACAAAGTTCATCGGTAAATATGCACATGGTTACCATGAGGCTGTGTGAAAGAATATATAGTCAAAATCACCGCTTTTTATTGTGAGTTGTTAGATGATGTCGCATCATGAACTGACAACAGAAAATATGTCAATGAGAATGGTTTTATTGTTGTAAATATAATTAATTGATATATCCTCGTGGCTGTCTTAAATCTTAAAAGGTTAGAGTTTTTTTTAACATTTATTTTGGTGGTGTTTCCTTGCCAATTGTGACCCTGGACAACAAAACCAGTCTTAAGTGGCACGGGAACATTTTTAGTAATCGGCAAAAATACATGGTATGGGTAAAAATTTACGATTTTTCTTTTTGCCAAAAATCATTAGGATATTAAGTAAAGATCATGTTCCATGAAGATATTTTGTAAATTTCCTACTGTATATGTATAAAAACTTTCTTTTTGTGAGTGGATGGCCTGCTACAGTGCCTCAGATTAACAACTTCAAAGGCGATTTTCGCAATATTTTGATTTTTTTGCACCCTTAGATTCCAGCTTTGTAAATAGTTGTTGTTCCGCCAGATAGTGTCCTATCCTAACAAACCATATATCAATAGAAAGCTTATTTCTTCAGATTTCAGATGATGTAAAAATCTCAATTTCGAAAAATTGACCCTTAAGACTGGTTTTGTCATCCAGGGTCACAATTGTGAATGATTTTATATTGATATACTGTAATGTTGATCAGTAACTGCCTTACTTTACTAATATTTATCCTTCATTATTAGATAATCCACAGTGCTTTTACATACATTGCAAAATGTTTACATACACACAAATATGATGATGTCATAATATATATGCTAAAGAGGTATACTTATAATACTCGTTAATGTCGTTTACTGTAACACATTACAGGCTTACATAATAACGTGAGTCGCGAGGTGCTTGTTACACAACCCTTACAAAAATTAACTATGTTTTTTTGGTGGTACAAGTGTAGTAACATTGCATTGATTACTCAGGGCAAAACCATGGTTTTACTACAGTAACCATGTTTTTTTGGTTTTAACTGTAGTAAAACCATGGTTTTTCAATTTTAACTGTAGTAAAACCATGGTAAATTTGGAAATAAAGTTTAACAAATGGACAAATTACTCTTGTAGTATAATCATTGACAAAGACTGCCCGTTTATTCTTTGAAAAAATGAAGATGGAAATATTTTACAATTGCATTTAAGAATATTCTTAAGAACGTCCTATAATTTATCTTAATAAAGTTCTTATATTTTCTCTTAAGAACAGTTTTGTGAATCCGGTGTGTTTGTGTTGAATTATGGAAGAATCTGATAGAACTGAATTAAAAGGTTGAGGTGTGGTAGTGTGTGCTTGAATATGCCAGTGAGTTACAGTATGCAGGGAAAGGTCTTAATATTGTTGTTGCTGGTCCAGGAAGGCCTTGTTGCAATCATGTGGTGTAAATCCTGTATGATGGAGGATGTGTACAGGTGTTGATATTGTCCTTCAGGTTGTGATCATAGTTTGTTACTTGTCAATGTAATCCTGTATAGGATAGAGGTGTTTCATACAAATAGTACCCTATAGGCTAATTTAAAACTTTATTGTGCGCATGTGTGTGTATGGGGGGTCCATAAAACACTTGTGCCCAGGGGCCTCGGAGTTCTTAATCCGGGCCTGGGTAGAAGGCTTCATTCTGCTTAAGACCCAGATGATTGTGACGTGTGCAGTGCACCTCCTACACAGATAGACTGCAGTGAGATGTCATGTTTAAGAACTGTCTCCTCAGATTAGGGCTGCACGATTCGTTGAAAAAAAAAAACTGGCTGTGAGTTATTTTGCACATCTTGTCAGTGAAGTACGGTTAAATGCTGCTGGATGTGAACGCTCTCGCTCAGAAAATACAAATATTGTCTGCAGAAGAAGTACCATAACACTATAACAGTTGTAGGAAATTCATATGGGCGTCTTTCTATCACTGTTCTTCAAGCCTTCTCAGGGATTTTCATGATAATAAAGTAGATTTATAGTGATAATGTTTGACAGGATGCACATTATAAGCGAGTCAAACTCTTGAGCAGCATTTGTCACTGATCAGAGAGACAGAGAAGCTATGCAGCCTTTCTTTAATCGCACGACTAGCCACCTCGATTTAAGCTTGATTTAGTGGGAATTGTGATTAACCGTGCAACCTTAACCCCAGATGCAATGTTAAAGGACTCATTAAATGAGCACTTTCAACAAGTTGGTATGATTTATTAGGGTCTTCATGAAATGTCTGGAACATATTTTGCTTAAAAACACTCAATGGCTGTGTAAACAAAACCCGTTGTGCCTCGTCGAAAACAGCTATGCTCACAGCAACCCGTTTTGGTGCATGTCTCTTTAAATAATAATGAGTTACAGCGCACCGGCGTGTCAACACAACACACGTGTAGTACTGCCATGGCAATGGTTTAACTAAATTATATTTCCTGAACTTCTCTGCGGTTAGTTTCGTTTTAAACTAAAAAATCCGTCACAGCAAACAGCTCTCACGTTGTGCGTGTATGCTCACCTAAAATCCACGGAATGCGCACCTGCAGATCTCAGTGGATTTTAGCGCTTGTCGTTGACAAGTTATAACGTTACACACACAACCTGAGAGCATAACTAGTATGCTGTGTCAGATTTTTAAGCCTAAGGACGAATGATTTGAGACGTTTAAAATGAAACTAACCGCAGTGTTCGCCCCTGTTCATTAGCAAAACAAACAGCTTGCCACAGCTGAACATATTAACGCGCATAATGTATTAACATACATACAGCTAAACTCCCAAGTGTCCATTTGCCAAATAACATATACTGTAAATATAGAGTAAGTTTAACACTGGCTTTGAATGTTCTATTTAGCCCATGACTGACTTGGCTCCCTTCGCTATCATATGCTAACGTTATATATATACGGTACATGTGCGTCAATTCAGACTGTTGATAAATATTACTTACATCGGCAGTTTTGTCTCGTTCAGTCGGTCTCGATCCCTCTTGAGGAACAACTTTAAAGGTAATCCTGCTTGTACTGTCCCAGGTTGATAAAGCACTCCGGCTTGAAGTGATTCGCGCAAACAAGCAGGTTTTTACTTATGGTTTCTGAGGGATTTAAATTAAAAATAAAATAAATCCACTCCTGTCTCTTCCGAGGTTAGGACTCTGCAGCGACTACATTGCATTTTGCATGTTGTCCTCGAACTTTAGCCATGGTGTCACGTACACCGCTGTTGCTTGTGAACTCAATGGCGGAGCGCCGTGGGTGGAATTGTGTAGATTAAGGGGCGGTAATGTTATAATAAGAGCCTGCGTCTATGTCACATTAGGAGCGAAATCTGAATGGCTCGATTTCTCACATGCTTGCAGTGAAAGGCTTACTAAAACAAACTTACTGGGATCTTGTTTTTCATGTTCTCTGGGTTGCTAGATGCACCGGGGACCCGATTATAGCATTTAAGCACAGAAACATTTTGACTTTCATACAATGGGTCCTTTAAATGTTCATGACTGCCTGCGTTAGAACCGCTAATAGGTCTTAACACACACACACAAAGACAGAGAGAAAGTGCATTACTGTGTGTGCTCGTTCTAGTGTGATGTCACTGTTAGGTCAGACATTACATTTACATTTATGCATTTAGCAGACGCTTTTATCCAAAGCGACTTAAATTGCATAATCCTATACATTTGTATCTGAGTGTGTTCAATCCCTGGGATCGAAACCATGACCTTGGCGTTGCTAGTGCCATGATCTAACCACTGAGCTACAGGAAAGCCTGTACATTAGCTTGATGTCATTGATCCCACAATGCACTGCTCATCTCCTATTCTTTTAAACAGTCTCTTTCAAATGGCATAATGATGGATTATCCTTCTATTTCATTTGTTATCAATAATTATTATTTTACACTTACATTTAGCAGACACTTTAGTCCAAAATGACTTACAACAAAAACAGTCAAGTGATTCATCATCATAGGGAGGTAATAAAATAAGAATTGCTGTACAATTTTAGAAACCAAACCCTTTGGAGAAGGCAGAGAGAAAGAGAATCTATTGTTTTATTTAGTTGTTGTATATTGCAGTTTCTGCTGGTTTAGTGATATATTTCATTTATTGTGCAGTCTGATTCACACACTGAAGAGTTCTGCTGTCATGTTAGAGTTGTGACCGGTCTAAATAAACAGTGCAGAAAAACATAAAAACAAAGGGTTAGGAAATGAGCAAAGTAAAACAAATAGCATGAATCATTGAGTGTTCTCATGCTGGGGTTGTGTTGATATTTATTTCTCACTGGTGTGCTCTTGAGTTGATCAGAATTTGGTGTTCAGTACTGTTGTCTCTTCTGTGTTTTTACTCTATATGTGCTGCTGTGGGTGACTGTCAATTACTCTCTCTCATTTTCTCTCTCTGATGATATCTTTGGTGGGCATTGAGGACTGTTTCCTAGCAACAGTTGTTTGTAATCCTGAATGAAACATGTTGTTGTTTATGATGATCAAACCCAAACTGTTTCCTCTTGTTGTCCTATTAGGTGTTTGTCATTCTCTCTCTCTTCACCTCTCTCACTCACTCGCTCTCTCACGGAAAGTGAGTGACAGGCCTCAAAAGCCCAAATCTGAAAAAACTCATACACACAACACTGCTTCTGTGATGTTATAAAGACATCTTCAACATGTTCATTCTGTAGTCTTGTGTTGAGTAACATAACTGAGATCATCCTGATAGTCTCTCTAAGTGCCAATCCTAGACATCTGGGGGCCCTTGTCATAGTTAGATTTAGATAAACTTAACTGTAAACTATATGGGGGGAAAAAATCAATTAACACACTTAAATGAATAAAAACTGAAAGACAAAAACCATTAAACTGATAGTAGTGAAATACACAGCAATATTTACATATTATTTGACAGTTTATTGTAATAAATATCAAAAATCTATAAGGTGTGCATTATAGCTGACACCCACATGATTTGTGACTGTAAATCATTCCCTTTAAATGCTATTGGAGTTAGAAACATGTATATTAATATGTAGCCTATGTAACTTTGGAGACGGTCCCTAAATTCAGACTATTGAAGGTCAAGCCATCTTTATACCAGTAGATAAATACTGAATTTGTAAATCTGTACTTGCATAATTTGGCAAAACTAAAAGTTAATTATTATTTACTAATTAAGTACTAAAAAGAAAATGTCCAAATGATTACTTTAAATTTGAATCCGCAAGATATAAAAATAGCGTTAGATTCTAGTACTAAATTAGATTCGGTACTCAAGGGGGCCCCCTGGTGGTGCAGAGGCCCTACTCAACCTGCGTATAGGAAAGATCGGCTCTGGTCTCTCTCTCTCTCCGTTCATAATGCCATTATGAGGGCGTCTGTGAGACGTCTTCACTGCTCTAGCACCTAAAGTCTGTGTGTGTGCGCATGCAGGTCAAGAGGAGTTACTCTCACGGGACGTACCGCGCCGGTGCCATGAGACAGATCAGTCTGGTGGGTGCTGTGGATGAAGAGGTGGGGGATTATTTCCCAGAGTTCCTCAGCATGCTGGAGCAGTCGCCCTTCCTGCAGGTATGTTTTTATACGTCTCTCGCGCTGCTTCTGACAGCAGTGTTATGATCATATATATGTGTGTATACAGCGGACGCTTCCGTGGGGTTCATTCTCCAGTCTGAAGCTGAGCAGTCCAACGGAGAGCGACGACGGGCCCATCCTGTGGGTTCGGCCCGGAGAGCAAATGATCCCTGTCACAGACATGCCCAAATCTCCCTTCAAACGAAAACGGTAAGCAGCGTTGAACCCGCAGATAAAGTGTTTCATGTCAGCGATGATGTCAGAGGCATGGTTTAGTGCTTAGCATTTATTACCTCTGTATCATCGTTTCTGTCTTCATATGGATTCCAGCGGCGACTTGATTCTTACACGTCCAGCATATGTGAGATTCCTCAAGTAATGTTCCACAGTCATACACTCACATGAGAGTTAGGTTTGGAGATAAGGAATGAGTAGATCCTGATGACTTCAGAGGAAAACATTACTGGTTTGTTCTTTCTACAGGTCGACCAATGAGATTAAGAATCTCCAGTATCTGCCTCGAGCCAGCGAACCACGTGAGATGTTGTTTGAGGATCGAACTCGAGCTCACGCCGATCACATCGGTCAAGGGTTTGAGCGGCAGACGACTGCAGCTGTGGGAGTTCTGAAAGCTGTCCGCTGCGGTGAAAGGTGAGAATGTGCACGGGCACCAGAGATTCTGCTTCAGGATTATCGCTGGTTTATAAAACTTCTCACATTAGCAGACACGACAGGTCTTGCGTTAAGGATATAATGAAACTATATATAAGAGCTTGTTTGCAGTAAGCACGTACAGCAGGAGGTGCTGTTTTTAAAGTGGGTTAAAGTACACGACCAGAGTTACAGATCCTCCTCCTAACTTCATATAAAGTCACTGTGTTGTGTTAACAGTGATATTCATGTCATTGTGTATGTTCTCTCACAGCGCTGAGCCTCCACGCATTACCAAAGACGTGATTTGTTTCCACGCGGCCGACTTCGCTGATGTAGTGCAGAGACTGCAGTTAGACCTGTATGAGCCGCCTCTGTCTCAGGTGAGCACTCATGTCTGACACACATCCTTCTGTGGAACATGAATGTTTTGGTAAATGGACTGATTCTTTCTTATCACGGAAGGTTATAAAACATGCAAAGAGAGCATAACTGTAATCCATTCACGGTGAATCATCTATGTTTTTATTTTGACATGTCTCTCTCTCTCTGTCCAGTGTGTTCAGTGGGTTGATGATGCTAAACTCAATCAGTTACGGCGAGAGGGCATCCGTTACGCTCATATTCAGCTGTACGACAACGACATTTACTTTATCCCTCGCAACGTAGTTCACCAGTTCAAGAGCGTGTCGGCGGTGTGCAGCCTCGCCTGGCATGTCCGCTTGAAGCAGTATCACCAGGACGCAGAAGAAATTCACGATGAGCGTGACGAGATGATCCAGAACATCAAGCAGGAACCATTGAGGGATAATGAAAAATCTGAGAGCACGGACCTCAGACCCTCAAGAGAGACGCCGAGCGTACCCCAAATCAAAGTTGAGTGGGTGGAGCCGACAGCTGAGAGATTGCCCAAATGTACACCTGTGACTCCGCCTCCTGCCACCTCATCTGATGGACAGTCCAAAATGCTGCGTGTGTCAGAATGTCCGAGCACTCCCTCATATCACTCGAGTGCTGCGCTCAACACTTCTCACAGCTCTGTGGCCAGTCCATGCACGTCAAAACACACGCACACGTCAGCACCAACCAAACACGCACATGCCTCTTCATCCAAATATTTTCATTCGTCCTCCTCCGCCCCCAAACCAGGACACACCCCCTCAACACCAACCAAACCAACACACTCCAGTAACACAACCAAACCAACACACTCCAGTAACACAACCAAACCAACACACTCCAGTAACACAACCAAACCAACACACTCCAGTAACGCAACCAAACCAACACACTCCAGTAACGCAACCAAACCAACACACTCCAGTAACGCAACCAAACCAACACACTCCAGTAACGCAACCAAACCAACACACTCCAGTAACGCAACCAAACCAACACACTTTAGTAACGTAACCAAACCAACACACTTTAGTAACGCAACCAAACCAACACACTCGACCACCACAACCAAACCAACACACTCGACCACCACAACCAAACCAACACACCCCAGGAACACAATCAAACCAACACATTTAACTAACCCAACCAAACCAACCTACCTTAGTAACACAATCAAACCAACACACTCTAATAACTCTGCCAAACAAACCCAATCCACACTAATAACCAAACCCAGTTCAAAACTGAGCTCTGGACTGTCAATCAGCTGGACTACTCCTCCCTTTGGCCCATCCCAGACTCCACCCCCTCCGAGGCCTGACCGACCTCAAGACTCTCTGCACCCAAAGGTCATCAAAGCGCATGAGCCACACAAAGACTTTTTATACTGATTTGTACAGAACAGTTTTTTAAAATGGCGCTTCTTTTAATCCTGTTCATTTCTACCGGATCGTTTTCTTTTTAATCACTTTGGAAAAGAATCATCCCTTCATCACAATGAGTTCAAAGATCAATCTGTGCTGAACGTCAGATCTGTTTATCCGTCTCTCTGTTTCTTCCTCTGCTTCAGGTTGTCAAGATGGCAAATGTAGCTCATAACATGTTACTCAGTGCCTGTCCGTAACTGTGAAATATGGAAGCACTTCGGCTCGGCTGCACACTGAGAATATTTGTCAAACTCAAACTGGTCCTTGAATAATATATTTTCAGTTGTAGGCTTTAGTCAGAGCTGACATGAACATATATATGTATATGTATATATATATATTTTGTAAGATGACAGAATTCTTTTAAAAGACTCTATAGGCTTTTCCATAGAGTTTATTTATATCAAGGGATCCTTTGGTTCTGTTTGACATTGTCAGCACTGTAGAGTACATAACATTTGTTTTCTAAAGGAAATGTGTAGTGTGATTTATACTGAACTAAGGACCTGCTAATAAAAGGTTCTGTCTGTTGCCTTGTGGTCACGTGACTGTGAACGTCATTGAACATAGTTCTTGTGTAGAACTAAAGAGAATTGTTAAGCATGAAAAGAACTTTTCATACACAGAGTGTCACCTTTAATCTCCTACACTGAATGTATAAGTATGAAACTTCACCATCATTAAATGAGACGATGTTTGTGTTTCTTACACGTTAATAACACCTATTAACAGCAAGAGATTTATTTTACAACTATTTTGTACACATGCAAACAACTTAAGTGACACTTGAGTTTAACCAAAAACAAAATACACAGCGGCCCTGCATAATACAATAAGTGTTACAAATACAAATGTACTTTTTACTTTATTTAGCAAACAACGGCACGGAAACTACGCTGTATCTTGCCGTGCTTATCTGTTTGTTGCCATAGATACGCAACATACCAATCGCTAAACACGCTGAAGATATTAATGGGTTTCTCTCACACACATAATTGTTTCACGTCAGAATACATTTATTAAGTCATTTAGAGGACATTAATGATGAATATTGTGACATTTGAAATTTTAACACGTTGAGGCCATAACATATCAGCATTTTAATATAAAATAATTCATTTGTGTTTGGAATGACGTTAGGGTGAGTTTTCATGTTGTGTGTGTAAAGCGTCGTGTTTTAGTGAGTGTGTTGTGGCAGGATGTTGTAGCCGAGCTCAATCATGGCTCCCGTGAGGAGCGTCCATAGAGGCACACAGATGAACACGAGCCGCAGGTTTGTCAGCTGCTCGAGTCGCGCGCACAGAGTCAAACAGAACCCGACCTTCAGCAATAAAGCCAGCAGGTACCAGACCTTGAGTCGCGGGTCATAACCCGCCCGACAACGCCCGGCCACTTTTACACCCAACATCAGCAGCAGCACACTGTCAAAGATCCAGACGGGCAGAAAGATGAGGAACCAGCTCCATTTCACCTTCCCATCGAGCTTCAGAACCAGGAGGATGAGGAAGATGAGTGTGAAGACCCAAGTGAGAAGAACGCGCTGAGCCAAAGACATCAGGAATACAATCACTGCAACACAACGACCAAACCTTGAGAAAATAAACCACAGTTCGCTTATAATTGTAACGTGTCACGTTAGTAATCATGTTTTTGGCGGATTTCTGACGTTCGCGTATCACCGTTTAAAAGCCCATATCACACCAGAAAATCAACATCACGACTCTCACCTCACACAGTCCAATAAAAATCTCTGTCATGACTACATGATTTTCTTATCGCGTATAATGAAATGAGTCTTTCAGTCGCGCGTTTCCTGCAGCTGTCACTCAAACCGAATTCTGCTTCCGGGTTCAGCAGCTTGTACCGGATGAGTTTGAATATTTGCGTCCAAGGAGACGTTGATCAGGTCACAGCTGTTTAAAACACATAATGTTGTATTATCATCAGTTATTGTAACTAGACACATTTGACTATATGTAATAGTTATGACGTTTTTTTTTCATCTGTAAAGTAAGACACGATTTGACACACCGAGGCGTTTCTATCGTAGGTCCGCTAGAAGAGGACATGAATCATTTTGTATCACATAACGTACATATGATTATCTAAACCATCTCATCCCCATTGAACATTCTTCTCTTAATTGTGTTGTACTTTACGTGTCGTTTACACCGTTATCACGCATAAACTGTCAGTAATACTGTCGTGTTTAGAAGTAAATGTGATTTGAGCTGCGCGTTTATTCAACGCGTGTCGGTAACGCGGATCTTCAAGCAGTCCGTAAAACGGCAAAGAGACCGACAGAAAGACAAAAAAGCGATCGCACAACGAGAGAGAGAGAGGGACAAACATAAACCAATCTCAGACCGAAAGAGAAATAAAAGCATCACAGACAGAACCTAGCGTTTATCAGCGTCTTCATCACATTACGATTCAGTCTGTCGAGCAATGAAGAACTAAAGATCTTCACTGAGGTAAATAAACATCCATAATCATCACACATGGGTTTTATTGTTCTCTAAATGATAGTTTGAAAGAGGCAGAATCACATTAATCTGTGACGAGTATCTCGTTTTATCTCAGATTTGTGTGTGCGTGTTTGGCTTTTATAACGACACTTGTGTGTGAACAATTTACCGTCATACAGTTTGTTTTGTGCATTCATGATTCGTTAACTGTCTTGCTGCAAAGTCTTCAGGAGAAAATCTTTTTCGCTTGTCTTAAGGATGATTTACCAAACGCGTGTCTGTCTACAGTCATTCATCTCTGAAGATTTTCAAGGCTATTTTTGGTTGTTTGTTCCAGTAATAACTTCACTGTGCTATTTTTCTCCAGATCACAGTCTGTCCTGCACACAGATCAGCAGTTTGATGTCAGTCCTATGCTAGTCTGATGTCAGTCCTGTGTTAGTCTGATGTCAGTCCTGTGTTAGTCTGATGTCAGTCCCGTGTTAGTCTGATGTCAGTCCCATGTTAGTCTGATGTTTGTCTGATGCCAGTCCTGACAGACAGACAGACAGACAGACAGACAGACAGACAGACAGACAGACAGACGTCTGTGTGTTTGTTTATGTGTGTTATTTTCCCACCTTGTTCTGGAACAAGAAAATCTGTTGTATAATTTCAGACACCGTGATGTTCTGATGTGTGTGTCAGGGCGGGTCACCCACACGCCCAGTTTCACACCCGTAAATCACAGACAAATCTAATCCTGTGTGTGTGTGTTTTTTTTCAGGAATGTGTAGGGAGGAGAGAGTTTGTATGTAAAATATGTAAATGGTGTAATTTGCCTGCTCTTGTTGTTGTTCTGAAGAGCAGAATGACTGAACATGTCATACATGTGTGTGTGTGTGATGTATTAAACACGTCAGCAAGGAAAAACTAAAACAATAATGATTTCATGCTGATGATTGGTCATTCATACACTTACACATATGATATGAACTCATGCGCTCCATGAATGACACGCGTGTTTATGTCACTGTGATGGACTGCTTAAACACACAGTACAGCATGACACCAGCAGCTGCTCTGTGTGTGTGAGTAAATGCAGAGATGGTTTGGGTTAGAAAATACCATTAGATGAGTGAACAACAGACGTCTAAGCCAAGTCCCAAAAACAAACCTGTGTGTGCGTGTGTTAGTTGTTGTTTTCAGACACACCTTTGCTTCTGGTAAGAGGAGCTTTAGTGCGTCACACTGCTGTCTGCCTGACTGATCTCTCTCTCTCTCTCTCTCTTGCTCTCTCTCTGTGTGTTCACAGCTTGAAATGATGGTGTGTGTGTGACCTGTTACATGTAAATGGCGTGTAAAGTGCGTGATCCTGTGCTGTGGTATCAGAGGAAGGTAAGTTCTGCTGTTTGTGTGTTTTTGTGTGTTTGTGTGTGTGATGTTCTACACTCATATTTGATTCTGTCACTCAGTTCCGCCTGTGTCAGAACACGTGAAATTATGTTTTGTCTGTGAGTGTGGACACTAATCTACAGCTTTTCTACAGTACCGACTTTACAGAACATAAAATAGACGACACACGTTAACCTCAGTGCTTACACAACATCCAGACGGATCGCTGATCTGACACTGACACTGACAACATTACTCTTATCAACTCCACATTCTCTTTATTCTTCTAAATGCTCATGACACTTGAATCGGGAAAGGGTTTGTTTTGTAATAAATGAGACTTTTATTAAAATACACACATTTGAATATGGAGTAGTGTGATTTTGTGAACAGAGAACAGTACCAGAAGCAATAAAACAGAACTAAATGTATTAGGCTAAATTCTCTTTGCATTAGTTACTGAACCCAATGAGAAACCCACCATGACATTGTTTAATATTCATCTGATGTGTGGCTTGATAATGTATTTTTGTTCCTAAATCCAAAATGATAAGATGATCAGCTTCTCTTCTTTACATTGATGCAAGTGCATTTGTTGTGTATACTCACAGCCCACCATACCATGAGTCTGTGTAGAGCTGTGTGTGTGTTACAGGAAACAGGCGTTACCCTACAGCTCAGTCAAACAGCTGAGCTTTATTTAGAAACACACATAACATCATTCCAGACAGAAACTGTGTGTGTTGTGTTGTCATTATCAGATCCTCTGCAGCGCTGCTGTTGTGATGTCATTCATTTACAATGAAAATATCTGTGTGAAGGACTCGGTTTGTGTGTGTGTGTGTGTGTGTGTGTCACTGCGGCACAGGTTGTTGCTGTTATGTAACTGCATGGCTGCCATAGCAACGTAAAGCTTCAACGCACGCACGCACACACACACACACACACACACACACACACACACACACGTGTGCGCGGGTTCTCCTGCTGTATGTTTAATGAGAATAAACGGATGAATTATTCAGTTGTTTCCACTGCAGCGTGACTTCGGTCCTGCGTCTTCACCTCCAGTGTGTAAATGACACCATGCTGCACTTATCACCCCCGGCAACAATCAGACCAATGACCCGATCTACAGAAACCTTAAAGATGTGTTCTCATGACAACACGTAGAGTCTGAAATGAAAGCGTGACTGAAATATGCAGATTCATTGCCACAGAGATGTGATGTGATAAGAACACTTTCATTTCATTTGTGGAAATCATTCAACCGAGTGCAGATGGCGCATGTCTGTCTGTCTGTCCGACCGTCCGTCCGTCTGTCTGTATGTCTGTTTGTCTGTCTGTGTGTCTCTCTTTCTGTCTGTCTGTATCTATCTGTCTGTCCAGGGCTCTAGAGTGCGACCAGCTGTTCGAGGGAGAAAAAAAGTCTTCGCGACTCTGAAAGTCTCCCTGTGATTCAACAACAGACACACATTAGGCCCATATCGTGGTCTAAACCAATCAGAGATAGTGAAGGGCGGACCCCCCTCTGATTGGCCGTGGTCCAGATTTTCCTGTACATGTGTGTACCAGAGGTCGCGTTAACCGAAAATTCTCTTGTCATTGACAGATTTTTTTACCAGTGATGGAAAAATCTGAAGGCCGTTCGTCCGTCATTTTGACGGATTACAATGAGGGCAATTTGTAACTCCCCGTTTCCCTTCATTAGAGCGTGATGTGCTCGCGAAGGGACGTGCGTGTTTTCACCTGTCATTGTTACTGACTAGACATATGTGATGTGATGCGATCTGGAAAAACCCGTCGGATGTCGCGCTGGGACGCGGGAAAGACAGTTCACCTATCAAAGTAAACCACATAACATGAAGAATGAAGGAGTATCAATGCACATTTCCCGCCAGTCCTGTGTAAACTACGGCATGCAAAGTTTTTTATACAATGTTTTCGTGAGATGACAGAGCTCCCCGTCTGCAGCACCGGGAGTTATCCGATCGCAAAACATACAAGGGATGATTATGAGTCCAGACACTATGCACATGATAAACGAGGTAAAACTTGCTTCACTGCTTATTAGTTGTTGTCCGTAATGTTTGCTAGTTTCCTTGTGTAGTGATAATGGCAGAGCTCTCGTTCTGTAAGTGTGCCCGCACCATTTTCCTTACTTTCCTTTTATTCAAACGGTTTTGTACAGTATTTTTAGACTTCAACACTGGGAAATGTTTTTTTTTATTAAATTGTTATTAGAGTAAGACTTTTACCACTGTAAAGTGACTTTTCCTTGTGATACTGGACTGTTGTGCTTTTATTTTCATCACTTAACTTTAAACTCGTTTTCCTCCAAATTCCGTTCCTGTAAATCCTAGCGCTTCAGCCGACCTCAGCCATAACTTTTGTTACATACACAAGGTATGAGCAAAATAAAACTGATTTGGAAAGGGCTTGAATATGGTATCAAAAACAGTAATATATAAATTTGCACCATGTGTTGGGTTTTCCCAGATCGAATCACATATGAACATAAACATTAAAACATTAAATATATAGATGAATATAAACAACAACGGCTTTATTGGGCATTCAGTTGTATTAAAATACAACAAGTTCCGAGATGCAAGTACAGCGTGATGACGTCACGAACATACTAATTACCACGTAAAGCCACCTTGCACCATAGTGACGGGTAATAATAGATTATGACTGATTTTTTATGAGCGTGTCTGTCAAAATGACGGAAAATAAAAAGGTCTAGCGCAACCTCTGGTGTGTAAGTGTGAAAATGCGTGTGCTGCAGTCAGACAGAGAGGGGAGGAGCCTATAGGCCCATCAGTTAAACAGAGTGGATGATGAGAGAAGGTGAAAAGAACGATTGACAACTTTTTCGTGAATAATGTTAAGTTAAGGCCTGATCCGTCCGAAAATCATAAGCAATGCTCTGACACGGAGCCATCAACCTCCCAGGTTATGTAAAGCCCTGGTCCATTTATCTTGAGATGTTTTAAATTTAAGTTCACTGAAGCACTTTAAGCACCAACACGTTTTCAGTAAGTTACCTTTCTTGTAGAATTGTGCTTCAAATAAAGAACTTTATGTTGACCAGATTGTTAGTTAATCATTTACAAGTCAATTTTGCCTATATGGACAGCGATTTTTAAAAAAGTGAGCTGGTAAAACTGCGGTGTTAAATGCGATTCGGCCGAAAATTTGGGTGCACCTAACTTTTGTGCTGGTGCACCTAAGAAAAAAAGTTAGGCGCACCAGTGCAACCAGTGCAAAAAGTTAGTCTAGAGCCCTGCTGTCTGTATCTGTCTGTCCGTCTGTCTGTCCGTCTGTTTGTCTGTCTGTTTGTCTGTGTGTCTCTCTTTCTGTCTGTCTGTCTGTCTGTCTGTCTGTCTGTCTGTCTGTCTGTCTGTCCGTCCGTCCGTCCGTCCGTCCGTCCGTCTGTCTGTTTGTCTGTGTGTCTCTCTTTCTGTCTGTCTCTGTCTCTGTGTCTCTCTTTCTCTCTGTCTGTCTGTATCTGTCTGTCTGTATCAGTCTGTATATGTCTGTCTCTCTGTTTGTCTGTCTCTCTGTCTGTCTGTCTGTATCTGTCTGTCTGTATCAGTATGTCAGTCTGTATATGTCTGTCTGTCTGTCTGTCTGTCTGTGTGTGTGTCTCTCTTTCTCTCTGTCTGTCTGTCTGTCTGTCTGTGTGTCTCTCTTTCTCGCTGTCTGTCTGTCTCTCTGTCTGTCTGTCTGTCTGTCTCTCTCAATTTCTCAATTTAGGTGTGCTTTATTGGCATGACAAAGTGTACATTCGTATTGCCAAAGCATTTGCAGCTGGACTGCGTACAAATAGTGCAATGTAAACAAACGAAAAGAAAGATAATTCTTGTTGTCCTTTACTACCGTAAACAATAAATATGGTCTCTCTCTCTTCTTTCTGTCTGTTGTTGTAAGTTCTCTGTCCTCTAGAATGTATTTCAATATGTTTTGAATAATTGTGTTAGTAAATGTTTGTGTTGTTTTTCTCATGTAATTGTCTGTTTGTTGTCCAGTGTTCTGGGTTTCTTCAGAAGAGTGGAACTGTATCAGGCTATACATAAAGAGTCATATCAGACAGTTGACATGTATGTAATGAATTATAAGACATGGTGGGCATACTTGATAGTTTTGATGTGTGTTTGTGTATTAGATTGGTGCATATGATCAGCAGATTTGGGAGAAATCAGTGGAGCAGCGAGAGATCAAGGTAAAGAATCAATCACTCTTCATTCATTCTCTTATCTTCTCACATCTCTTCTTTCTGTTTGTGTTCAACATTTCTCACTCACCCTATCACCTTCCTCACAAGCAGTTTATTAGACGGGTGAGTACAGCACTGCCGCTGTCAGTCTGCAGGTGGAGCCGTGTGTGTGTACGGTGTTGTTTGACAGCATGTTTAGATTGACATCATGCTGCTCTTCTGATGAAGGATGACACACTAACACTAAACACACCTCATCTTTCTAGATTTGTCTCATTCAGAGAGCCAGTTACCTGAAAACATTTGCATTATGTGCTCTGTTCTTAACATGACTGATGGACAGGTCAAGTGAGAGAGAGAGTAGACTGAAGACTATTGATGGTCTGATATCAAATATATAATCTATAAAACATGAGAAAACACGTGAGACTCATATCATCATCTTTTGTAGTTTACAGAGATACATATGATTTTGTTTGTATGATGATGTGAACGCACATGTACTTTACAACAATATAACCCACTGTGTGTATGTAGTTTACATCTAACCTTTTAACATGAGTGCTTATGTTGGCAGTGTTTCATATTGAAGTTGGTGATGAGTTTGATCATAAATGTTCACAGCATGTTCATGTGTGTAGTGTATATACTGTATATATACGTATATATACAGTGGCTTGCAAAAGTATTTATCCCCCTTCATTTTATTCACATTTTGTTATGCTGCTGCCTTATCTTAAACTACTTTAAAAATTTTTTTTTTTACGTTAATCTACACTCCATGCACAATAATGACAAAACAAAAAACTGATTTTTGACAGCTTTGCAAATTTATTAAAAATAAAAAACAAAAATAAGTACATTGCATAAGTATTCATACCCTTTTCTGGGACACTTGAAATTTAGCTCAAAAGCATTAGTTTAGCTTGTTGATGTTTATACACTTCGAGTGGAGTTAACCTGTGCCAAATTCAATTGAATAAGTATGATTTGGAGCGGCACATACCTCTCTATAAAGGGTGCAACAGCTGAAAATGCGTATCAAAGTAAAAACCAAGACATGAGGTCAAAAGAGCTGCCGGTAGAGCTTTGAGACAGGATTGTATCAAGGCACAGATCTGGGGAAGACTTCTGAAAAAAATCTGCTGTATTGAAGGTTCACAGAAGCATGTAGCCTCCATTTATCCTCAATGAAAGAGGTTTGGAACCACCAGATCTCTTACTTGAGCTGACCTCCTGTCCAAACTGAGCCATCGATGGAGAAGGGGCTTGGTTAGAGCGGTGACCAAGAAGCTGATGATCACTCTGGTTGAGCTCCATGATCATATATGGAGATGGGAGAAACTTACAGAAGGACAAACATCACTGCAACACTCCACCAATCTGGGCTTTATGGCTCAGTGGCCAGACTCAAGCCTTTGCTCAGTGAAGACACATGGAAACTTGAAATATGCAAAAACTTACTTCAACGAATCTTTCAAACTGTCAGAAACAAGATATTCTGGTCTGATGAATCTCAGATTCATGCATCATGTCTGGAGAAAAACAAGCACTGCTCAACACCTGTACAATACCGTCTTAACAGTAAAGTGTAGTGGAAACAGCATCATGATGTGGGGGTGTTTCTCAGCTTCAGGGACTGTACACAAAATAGGGAGATAATGATCATGAAAACCTAGCCCAGAACATTCAGAACCTCGGACAGGGCAGAAGGTTCATTCTCCAACATGACAATGATCCTAAGCACACAACTAAAACAATGCAAGAGTGGCTTATGGACAACTCTGTCTATGTCCTTGAGTGGCCCAGCTAGTGCTTGAACCCAACTGAACATCTCTGTAGAAACCTGAACATGTCTGTCTACTGATGATCTCCATCCAACCTGACAGAGTTTGAGAGGATCTGAGGAGAAGAATGACAGAAAATTGCCAAATGTAGATGTGTAAAGCTTTTCACATCATACCCAAAAAGATTTGAGTCTGTAAAGGCGCTATAACCATTTTCTGAGTTGAGGGTATGAATACTTATGCAATGTACTTATTTTTGTTTTTTATTTTTAATGAATTTGCAAAGCTGTCAAAAATCAGTTTTTTGTTTTGTCATTATTGTGCATGGAGTGTAGATTAATGTAAAAAAATAATCATTTAAAGTAGTTTAAGATAAGGCAGCAGCATAACAAAATGTGAATAAAATGAAGGGGGATGAATACTTTTGCAAGCCACTGTATATATAAGAGGAGGACGTGATAACCATAAACACAAACACATGACCTCTATTCTGTCTGTATATTTATTATAATCAACATGTCAAAAATATACTTTGATAAAATAAATCGCAAAAGCTACATTGCAGTGTTCTCAAGGTGGGTTTTTTTCTAAATGAAAATAAAGTCATGCACACTGATATCTGAAGGCATGAAACACTGTCAAACAAAACAACTGCAGATGTATTTCACAAGGTTTATTCTGATTTTGTAATTTCATCAGTTCAACACGCACGGTTTTCATGTTAACTCTCTCATCTGAAGGCTCTCCGTGATGTTGTTTTGTCTGTAGGGTCTGAGAAACAAACCAAAGAAGACAGGTCATGTGAAACCGGACCTGATCGATGTGGATCTGGTCAGAGGTGAGAAGTGATGACATCACAGCACCTGAAACCATCTGATCTGAGATCTGTGGTGTATTGGATGGAGTTTGCTCTGTGTGGTGAATAAGATCTTCATGTCTCTACTGTGCTTTTATTCTCTCTTTAGGGTCGGCTTTTGCCAAGGCCAAGCCCGAGAGCCCGTGGACGTCTCTGACCCGGAAGGGCATCGTCCGAGTGGTTTTCTTCCCTTTTTTCTTCCGCTGGTGGATTCAGGTGACGTCCAGAGGAATCTTTTACCTGCTTCTGTCTCTCTATCTGCTGCAAGGTGAGTGTGTGTCATGTGACACATGACAGTGGATGCAGGTGTTAATCTGTGTACGTGTTTGACATACCGCATCTGTGCAGAAAACACGACAAACCGCAAAGAAAATGTAGTCTTTACATTTCAGTGATTGTTTTGATGTGAATCAGTGATGTCATCAGTGTGTGTGTGTGAATAGACTGAGGTGAAGTTTACTACGCAAAGCACGTTGTGGTTTGCACCGACAGTGTTTATCCTCATCGTGAGGGAATGTCGTGTTTAATTTAATCTTTGACGTGTTTCAGTCTGTTCATGTTGGCACGTGTGTGTGTAACTCAAGTCAGAGTGTTTGAAGTGTGTTTGTTGTCGTTTCCTTGTTGCAGCTCTTGCAGCCGTGCTGTTTATCAGCATTTCCAGCGCTCATGCGATTCCCACCACCGAAGTGTTCGGTGCCTTCTGGTTAATGCTGCTGTTAGGAACGGTTCACTGTCAGATCGTCTCCACACACACACCCAAAACCCCCAGCAGCAGTAACACCAGCAGCGGTGGCGGCAGCGGAAAGAGGCGCAGGTGAGATTCGTGTCTTTGCACATGAAATCATCAACTTTATCGTAAACGAATCGTAAAATCGATGCTCTAATGGGATCTTTCAAGCTTTTGCCTTTGCTTCTTTACTTTGGGAGCTCTGAAGCCAAATATGACACTGTTCTGGACTTTTCTAAGTGCTCTGCACTTCTAATGTTTCTCGCTGAAGGAAGTTGAGGAAATCCGCTCATTTGGAGGTTCATAGAGAAGCGGATGGTTCTAGCACTACTGATAACGCTCAGGAGGGGGCGCTGCACAGCTCCATCTCTGCTGGCACCCGCGGCCTCGGCTCTTTCTTCAGAGATTTCTGGCATGGTATCTTTAAAGCGGGGTGTGTATTTCTGTCTCTTTCGTTTTCTTCTCCCAGGCTGCAACATCCCTTTGCTAAAAACACATTTGCTGGTATAAATGACGGACGCAACGGTTCGCTTTCGTTTTGTGTGTCTGTCGCTGGATAAGGGATTTTGTAGCCGTTTCATTCATTTGCTCCATGTTTGAACTTCGCCTTATGTACGGCTGATTCAGCCCACACTGAGGTGGTAACAGAAACCTTTCAGGCTGTTCTTCTCACGTTCTCTAGTTGTCGTTCCAGTAGGTCTAAAAAGTCCAAGCAGTCCATCGATAAGTCGACGGAGACCGACAACGGATACGTGTCTCTGGACGGACGTTTCACCAGTAAAAGCAGCGAGGAAGGGTTACAGTTTCACCAGCCGCACTGCGACCTGCTGCGTGGAGAAGAGACCTGCTGGAACGTCCAGAACACCAGAAATCAACCCACACCTGCCAACAAGGTACCGTCTCGCATGCACGTGCGTCCGTGAGCTAGCGCACACGGCTGTGACTGAAGCGCATTTCTGTCTTGTGTTGCCTGCAGGAGGCCGAGGTGGTGCGCGGCGCAGAGAACGTGTCCGATGAAGCGTCCAGTGAAGAAGACCCAGAGAACTATAGCGCCCTCCGCAGGGGAGCGGAGCACAAGAACAGCGACTGCACGCTACGCAACAGAAAAACACATCACTACAAAAAACATTACCCTACTGAGGTACAAACACGCTCGCAGGCACATGGAACATACACACACACACTCATTTATTTCTCTCGCTTAATTCAGGAGACAATGAAATCAGGAACAAGCTGCAGTTCCCGCTGCTCGAGTTCACGGACGCAGGAATCGGAGAGCGCGCGGCACGGCTCGGAGACGGAGGATGTGCTGTGGGAAGATTTCCTGCACTGCGCCGAGTGCCGCTCATCCTGCACGAGCGAGACGGACGCCGACGGTTCGGCCGCCTGTTCTTCCTCTAAGAAAGAGTTCAGAGACGACCCGTTTCATCAGGTGAGCTGTCTTGTTAGTGAAACACCTAGTGTACATTTGCTTTGCTGTAATAAATATCAGAAAAATAAATGTTGCTCCTCATTCGTTCATTAAACGTGTTTTATGTCTCTCTGCTGGTGAAGGGTCATGCGCCGTGGCTTCACAGTTCAAACCCGGGTCTGGAGCGCGTCAGCGCCATCGTGTGGGAAGGAAACGAGTGTAAGAAAGCCGACATGTCTGTGCTGGAGATCAGCGGTATGATTATGAACAGGGTGAGTCTGAATGCTACAAACACTCTCTATACGAAGACCTTCCGTTCAGCTTGATCCAGTGTGATGTCATTTCCTGTGTGCTTTACAGGTGAATCTGTACATGCCCGGGATCGGCTATCAGATATTGGGCAACCTGGTGTCTGTGGCTCTGGGTTTAACTCCGTTCGCCTTTAGATTGTTCCAGTATAAAGACCCGGAGCAGCTTGCGTCCCTGTCGCCCGGCGAGCTCGTGTCCGTCGCTTTCGGCTCCTCGGCCGACATCCTGGTGGTCGCCATGGTGACCGTGAGCTTCCTCGTGCGCGTGTGTCTCATCTGGCTTTTCTTCTTTCTGCTCAGCGTCGCAGAGAGAACGTACAAGCAGGTGAGAGATGTCCAACTGTCAGTCAGCTGAATTACAACAAACCACAGATGATCACCTTCAACTTCTGCTCACGCAACGCATCTGTTGTGTTACTGTGAAGTTGATTGTTTGTTTGTGCTCAAGCCTTTTTTATTTTCGCCTCTTTCAGCGGCTTCTGTTTGCAAAGCTGTTCGGTCATTTGACATCAGCACGAAGAGCCAGAAAATCTGAAGTCCCTCATTTCCGTTTGAAGAAGGTTCAGAACATCAAGATGTGGCTCTCACTGCGTTCCTACCTGAAGGTAGAAATTGTGCTTAAAATTTTTCGGACATTCTGAAATGATCTCCGGTGTAAACTAACATTTGTGTGTGTGCACAGCGGCGTGGTCCTCAGCGTTCGGTGGACGTGATCATTTCTTCTGCGTTTCTTCTCACTCTGTCTGTGGTTTTCATCTGCTGCGCTCAGGTCAGTCTCTGGATGATGTCAAGTGTTTTTGTGTCATGACTCCTCATTGTGCTGCAGTGTTCGTCATGTGTTTGTGCTGCAGTTGCTGCACATGCACGAGACGTTCCTGGAGTTTCATTATAACTGGGAGCTGGTGATCTGGTGCACGTCGCTGTCGCTTTTTCTGCTGCGATTCGTCACGCTGGGTTCAGAGACCAGCAAGAAGTACAGCAACACCTCCATCCTACTGACAGAACAGGTACACACACACAGTCACACACGCATGCTCACACACGATCCCAGAATACTAAATTTATGTGTTTCTACTTCATTCAGATTAATTTGTACTTGAAGATGGAGAAGAAACCAAATAAGAAAGAAGAACTAACGCTGGTCAACAATGTCCTCAAACTGGCCACCAAATTATTAAAGGTATTCACATATTACACACACACACAGACGATCTGCATTTAGGAATGAAATCAGACTTCAGAACCCTCTTAATGAAGAAAGGTGTTTTATTGCACAGTGATTGACAAGAGAAAACTGAGTGTCAGTATGTGTACCTGTCTGTGTCTTTCAGGAGTTAGACGCTCCGTTTCGTTTATACGGTCTCACCATGAACCCGCTTCTGTACAACATCACTCAGGTGGTCATTCTGTCGGCCGTGTCAGGGGTCATCAGTGACCTGCTGGGCTTCAATCTAAAGGTCAGGGCTGTTGGATGCTGATGGTTTCTGTGGAGAGCTGCTTTTTGTGTCAGCACATTTGTTCACTCTCTGCTTTTCCTTCACAGCTGTGGAAGATCAAATCGTGATGGTGAATCTTCTGGTTTTGGTTTACTGACTTGATGCTGCACGTGATGAACACACAGCGGTGCTGTTTCCCCTCATCAGGGGCGTCCTGACAATGACCTCTGTTATCAAAGTGTTGAAATCGTGCAATTCAGCTACTTATTTGATTTTTTTTAAATATCAAGTATTTGTTTTAGCTGTTACAATTGTTTTAAGTATTATTTCCTTCACTCTGGATGTGATGTTCTCATAGGAAAGAAAATTCACATGTTTCATATACAGCTGTGATGTGTAAGAGTCCTGCCGGATGTTGTGCATTTGAATGTGAGTCTCGGCCTAAACTGACATGCACACAAAGTTGAACGAAATTTGAACGTTTTATACACATGTCATCTATGTCTGTTGGAGTCTTCATCAGTTTTCAGCTTGAAATGTGAGTTTATATTCTCAGCAATAATTGTGAGTTTATACTTCAAATCGTTTGAAGTACGGTGTCTTTTTGGTAGACACTATTTTTGTGTGTGTGTGTGTCTGTGATAGACACTTGCGTGTTCTGTTAGTGTGTGTATGTGTTTTTTCAGAGCTGCAGTTATTGTGCACTTTAAAGGAAAAAAGGTTACATGTTTTAATGTCAGAAGTGTTTGCTGTTTTATGTAATACAGGACTGTCAGCTAAACCACCAAAGGTTATTTATTGTTTTTCCATTTTAGAGATGAATGTATAGACTCTGATTATACGTTGGTTTGTAAAAGGGGCTGACAGATTTGTTTTTGTGATTAGTGTAATTATTTTGTTCTCTGTTAAAGCTTGTTTCATACAGACACTTGTATTTCTGTATTTATAGAGGAAACATTAGCTGTTACATAAAACACTATTTGGGAAAAACAGATAGTGTCTTGTTTGTTTTTCTGTTGCGTTTTGACTGAGTTTCTGATGCTGGTTATAGAAAAATGTGAGGAGTTTAATTTCTTAGTTTTCCACAGCAGTGAAGGTCAAAGCTGATGTGCTGTTGTCATGTTTCAACCCGCTGAACAACAATAAATTCATGAAAAACGCTATCTGCCTCTCTCCGATTTTAAATTTAGGGTTAGCTAACTGTTCAAAGATGCCAAAATATCCGTATAGCCAATGAGAAATCTAACCTGATCTCACGGGAATTCGTGGCTAATTCTTATGAATTCTTGACATTGAGTTGGCGTTTATCAGTATCATTTCCATGTGATGATCGCACATCTACTGTCTATGGCTATGGGCCTCATTCATGAAACGTGAGCAGAAAGAATTTTTGAGTAAATCGTTCTGATGTATAATGTTCGCATTTTCAGAATTCAAAACGTTCTTTATTGGTTTAGACAAACCGATGACACTGCATTTTGATGCACTATGTATTATAATGATATTTCACGATGTCTTTTTTTCCGTTTTTAATTTTTTTTATAATACAAATATTGATAGCATACAATTAACATTCAAAACATCCATTTTAAGAGGGGCTCAGAAGTAATACGAAAAAAAGAATATTCATAGGTGAAATAATAATACTCATTAATTTAAAACGGAGAGCTCACTACTGTCCCTTTTTACACAGCCGTCGAATCACAGTGGAGGAGGGGCGGGACAAACACTACTTTGCCCGACCATCATACTTGTACAAAACACCTATGGAGAAGTTAATATTGCTGGTTACTACATTTTTATATTCAGTAATATTCTTCAAAATAAAATACTCGTAACATGTATACCGCGGATATTCGAATTCATCGCAGCCTACGCGTTTTCGAAAAAAGCAGTGCTGCCAAAGCGCTCTCAGGCGCCACCAGGTGGCCGTTTTCAGAAGAGCACCAGGGATTATTTCAGATGGCTAAAAGCGCCTTGTATGCACTCATGCAATATAACGAATCAAACCTGAGAATGGAATCCAGAAGATTCCACAGCATGCCCAGATTTGCGTGGCTGTTATTCATACTGTATCATTTGCAACCTTTGTTTTTTTCTTTTTTGAAACAATGCAACATTGTAAAAATTGCTATAAATAAAATAGAATTAAATCTGGAGGAGAGTTTTCGGGAAGGTCTGTTTTAAGCGCAAATCAAATATGTACGAATTTGTCATGAATAAGGCCCAATGTTAGTATTGACTTTGATAAGATAAAAAAGACAATACAAAGATGGAAGCTTTACATAGCTGAAAACATCGCGCGCTCTAGCGATATCTGTTGGTCAATCGAAGCACATGCAACAATGTCACCCGCCTTCAGTTTGCTTTTTAAAATCCCAATGATGTAAGCGATTTCATTTAATTGTGTGATTATCGTTAACATTACAATAGTTGTAATAATCAAAATAAAATTGAAGACAATCATTTAAAAAATGTAACAAGCGTTTCATCAATATAAGTTTAGGTTCACCCGTTCAGAGAAGCAACTTTAATGAAGCGCTAGCATTATACTGAAAGCTCATTGGCTAAAAGGTTTCCCCTGATAATGATTGGTTATGAAAAGAGAAGGCGGGTTTTACAGTGCTTTAAAAGCTGTAGCACCAGTTGCTCATCCATTTGCTTGTTTGGTTGATTGATTACTGATATGCTGGGTAAGGCTGATGTGTTCATTTCAATGTTGGGTGATGAAAACGCGACACATCACATTTACGTGATGTGCATCTGTTTTATGCACATCAGTCTGTAAGATGTTTAATGGTTATATTAGTTGTTTGTTTTGAATGTTTAAGTTTCTTCAGTGGGTCTCTCCTTGGGTCATGTGCAGGCTGCTTTTACCTCAGTGGAGATGTCAACATTTGTTTTTTATTTGTAATTGATAACTTTTGTCTGTCTTCAGAGTCTAGTTTGTTAATTCTTGAGATCCACCACAACACAAGGTTAGTAAAAAATGACTAATTTCTAATAAAAGTACTAATGTACTTTTGGTTTTTTTTTACCATTCAGTTCAGATTTTTGTAGGTCTGGCGAGTCAGTAGAATGTTTCTACAGGTGTGGGTAAGTATGATTTGTCCATTGGTGGGGTAGGAGATTTTTATATGCCTAGGTTGGAGTATCATGATTCTACTGATCGGCTTGGTGTGATGTGAAAGTGTCTGTAATGTTCATCTTAGAAGTAACTGATGTGCCATAATTTTGTAGCCTTGGGTATGCACTTGTTTGATTAGAAAACTGCTTTTCTGTATGTGTATGTTAACACTTCTCTATTCCAAATGAAATAATAAGTCTGTGTTTTATTTGACTGTGGGTGCTCCTGCCTGCCTGTAAAAGTGTTGCTCCTATAACAGCCCCATCACATTTCAGAAGCTGGTAATTCTGTGTTTTAGTGCTTTTAGGTTGGAGGTAACTGGAGGGATTTTAACAGGAGGTTATTCACTGCTCTTTAGATCTAATAGGTGTTCTGTGGTTTTGGATTCTCTTGAATCTGTTTTTTGTACTTGTTAATGTGCTGGATGTACTTTTATGCCAATCAAACAAGTTTTAATCTTAGATTTCCATGCCATGTTACCAACAAATCAAACCCTCTTTTTGTAAATCAGGAAGTAAATGAATACATTTTTTGCTGAATTGTTCAGAGAATGTGAAGTGATTTGTTGATCTATGGGCATGAACTGTTAACATTGGCGTGGCATTCCTATTTGTGAAAAATGTAAAGTGGATCTGTAATGCGATTAACAAATGTGAAAGTGCTGCTGCTTTGTGATTCTTAACATGTCATGTGTGTCTGCCATTCAGGTAATTATACATCCGTTTGAACCTGATTCTGGTTTTGAGAAAATAAAATGACAAGAACGGTTTAAAATGCAAACATGGATCTGTCTCTTGTCTGCATGTTTTCATAGACTTAACGTTCTTTGGCTACATTTGAAAAGGAGCTTCTTTACTCTTCCATAGAACTTTACCTCTCCCCTTTTTTCTACTGCCCAGTATTTGTTTCAATCCTATATTTTGGTTTATTGACTGCATTGGCTATTTCAGATGTTTTATTGGTGTTTGATCTTTGTTCCATAAGAATGTTAATCTCCAGGAGTTGTCATGTTTTGAACCTGCTTGATGTTTAGTATTGTCCATTCTTTAATGCTTGATTACCAGCTGGGTGATTTTTAGAAACACATGGTAGATCTCAGAAGTGTATAGCTCCACAACCAAATGTTTTGAACACATTTTTGTTTGATGCAGCCCGTGCATTTACTGTTTATGCCACATGAACACTATGCTGATACTTACTGTATTAGTATTTCACCTAGGGTTTAGTGAACTAAACTTTGCCACACAATTTTGTCTTAATGTCATATCTTTATCCAAGCACACAGGTTCATAATGAAGATATAAATTTGCTAACATTTAACTTCTGTTTCTGTGTCTTTATTCCAGATGTTATTAGTCTTTTGGTTGGTTTCTTTGGTTCAGTCTTCATGTGTGAAATCTGTGGGTCACTGCTGCTCAGATGACTTTCAACTGCCGTGACAATTGCCTCGGTTTCTGTAGATAGCATCACATACGACACTCAAAGACAAAATACATTCTAAAGTGCTAGACAACAGTATGACTTTGACTGTTTCTAGAGTTTGTCTCCTGCCTGTGTCAGGTATAAAGTGGGGGACTCTTCAGTGATCTCTCCGTCATGTCTACTAAAATAGAACTTTGCAGTTGCTGAATTTGTGTACCTTTTGTCTCTACTTGTCACTTCGTGATCCATAACTCATCTTTTGAACATCTTAAAGCCTCTGTTAGTTGATATTGATACCTTGTATTGACATTTGTATGCTTTGTATGTTATATAATTAGGACAAATATTTTGTCAGATGACTAGTTGTAGTGCGTTTGCTCAGAAGTGACAGCTCCTGTTAAAATTTAACTAGTGTAAAAAGCGACATATCTAACTTCTAAAGTCTGCCGACGGTACAAAAGTGCATGTTAGGTTTGATCTTTGTTTTGTTGCGGTTTTCACTAAACATTTGCCTTACCTTCTGTTTATAGCAGGTTGTCTATCAGTTGAGCTGCCCATCGTCTGTTATCAGAGTTAGACGTGTTATTTTTAAAGGCTAACCCTTTTGACAACTTTAGCCTGTTGCGGTTAGTGGCAGAGTCTTCCGATGCACATGTTCATAAAGCATGCACAGAGATGCAATCATAGCAATGAAAATAGTTTATTACAATCTCCGGTTGTCTTTTCAAACAAAGATAGTTTTCTTCAATCACATGATTTGTGAAGATTCATTTTGTTGCTCTCTCCACTCTAACCTATCTCTGGCCAAACCATTTGGCATGCAAAATGGTGTATGAAGGTTTGTCAGGGTATGTAAAAGCGTGCATTTCAAACAGACCATAGAAGACTGACATTATATGGACTTAAGCTGACTTTTCAGCTTTCAAAAACAGGCAGAGTTTGAGTTTTTGTAGAAAGGTGATTTTAGTTTTCACCAAGATGTTGCAGACAAGACTTTGGGCCCCCGGCAGAGTTTTTACCGCACAACCTAAAGGCCAAGAGTTCCAGGGTGCTGTATGGTCCACTATGACTACTATATCAGCTACTTTGAAGTTTCTCTTGGTATTGGCCCACTTTTGCTGTTGCTGCATCAATGAAAGATATTCAGTGGTTGCCAGAAAAGATCTGTAAGGAATTGTACCTGTTTCCATCACTTTCTAGCATACAAATAATCTTTGTTGAAGAGTCCAGGTGGTAAGAGAGATCTAATTTAATGGGATTGTTTTCTCTCAAGAGTGTAAGCTCAAAGTAGTGCTGTTGCTCATAGCAATGATTGGCATCTCAATTTCATACAAATTCTATGGAGTTACTCCTTGTTGCTAAAATTTGTCTTTGTTGGGAGCTATTGCATGGTGGTTGAAATTTAAAGAATTCCTTATGCTTCAAAATCAGGACAGAGTATTCTTCATGGGCCGCTTTGTTTTGCAGGTTCAAACAGTTTAGTTACCTCCCTTTTTACCTCTGCATCGTTTGGTGGGTTGTAACCGCTCTTTTGGTACTTCGGGCTTTTCAAATTCCTCCTTGTATGAAAGTATGAAACCATTTAATTTGGTTATGGATGTAGTTTAGAAGTACTGTATTGTCTGTCCAAAAAGTAGAATCTTCCAGTTGCATATGGAATTCTTTTTGCAACGTTGTTGCAGATGCAACCTCAAGTCTTGGAACGGTCATCCGTTTCTTTTGGACTACTCTGGCTTTTCCCAGTACAAAGGAGACATGCACATTTTTGATAAGGTAAGTCTGAGGTAACTCACTGGCCCATGTCTTAACTTCCTTGCTTCACAAAGGTCATGTAATTCAGCAGTCTTTATAGCACCAAAGGTCTCGGGCTTCCTGTCCACCTCAAATTTGTCTAGCTGGTCTAATTCTGCAAGCCATGTTGCCAGGGTCTCGTCATTTCACTTGAGAAGTGTGGATGGAAAAATCTCATTGCAGAGCTTTTGCTGGATTTTCTTAGTTTTGAGGGCAAAGTGGGAAAAGGAAACCTGAAGGGTCATAGATGGAGCGGACTACAGAAAGAATTGTTCTCCTTGTGGAAACGCAGTTCTTAATGGTAAAAAACTCCTTTTGTATATTCCATTGAATTCTAAGTGCCCTGTCAAGAGTAGGTTTGTTTCTGTTCAAGTTCAATGGTTTTACTGCTATGATTCTTTGGAATGGTTTCAAGGACTTTACAGCTGTTGCTCACCTGTTTACTCAGAAGCGTGCACCCTAGGGGGATTTACTTTGAGGTCTTTGACAAACTTGATTGCTTGCACATAGTCCACCAGTGGCTGGTTTACATCCCATCCCAAATCAAAGAAAGTCACGGTGATGATATTGAACTTGTATCTGATGCATATCATTTCATTAGCGCATCCTCCATAAATGCATTGTGCTCATTTGCATAATCATTTTATATACATTGTGCTGCCACCTCAGTTATTAGGCAATGTTACATCTTTAGCACGAAAGGGTGACCATTCTTTGAGATTCTACCTTTGTCACGAGGGTCTGATTTTAATGTTACAGTCAATTAGTGCATGTTGACTCTGGCAAAAACTAGAGATCAAAACTGCAACATGGGTATTTGATTGCTGTTGTGCTATAATTTACTTGTCTGCTTATCAGCCTGTCACTGTAGTCTCAAAGCTGCTGCTCCTTTTAGGCGTTCTTTCACTGGCTGTTCGGTGTTTTGAAACTAGCTTTGGCAGGAGCAGGATCTTTAATATCTCTGAAGACTAGAAGTAAGATTCAATAAATTCTTACTAGAAGTAAGATTCAACTAAAACTAATAAGATTATTCGTTTTTGGGATAAGTGAAATGTTACCATCTGCCACTGTATCTTAACTCCAAATTAAACTCCGAACAATCAATTTGATCCAACTCATTCATGTATTTTAGATCTTACGTGACATTGCAACATTCCCTAAGGCATCGAGCATAGGCATGAAGTGACTTTCCATCATCAGCTTCAATGGCTGTCAAATTTAGTGCCTTTTCTATGTAAGCATTTGCAATCTTCATTTACGTTTACATTACATTTATACATTTGGCAGACGCTTTTATCCAAAGTGACTTACATTGCATTATACTATACATTTGCTTCCGAGTATGTGCAATCCCTGGGATCAAACCCATGACCTTGGCATTGCTAACGCCACGCTCTGGCCAGTGAGCTACAGGAAAGAAACATGTTACTTGAAGTTGCTTTGCCTCAATATATCCTTTCCTGGGATCCATATGCATACAGCTTTGAACAAGATCTCTGGCCTGACCAGAAGTAAACTTCTTAAAGTAGAGTCTATCCTAAGTGCTGCTAGTCTTGTCCTCAATCAGATATTTAAAGGCATGAATTAAAGACTGATATGGCAATGTGTCTAAAAATTGGTACCTCTCTCTTGAGCAGAAGCGAGATTTTGCTGCGTGATCATGAAATCAGCAATTTCCTTTTTGTCTTTGAACTATCAAGCCTAACCCATTTCGCGAGTCGTCGTCAGAGGCATTTAACTGTGGACTGGCTGAACTTGTGACTGCTCGAGTGTTACTTCGCACATGACCAACAGCTCTCTGGAGTGGAGTCTTGGGTAATGTGGTCCCGGGAGCGAATTCTACTGCAGAGGTATCAGTAAAAGTAGGTTTGTCCTTATCTTCCTCATCTGCCTCATATTCATTGCATCATCTTGTGATTCAGTATAATTTTTTAGCATTTTGATCTGCATGTGCTGCAGCTATTTGTGTTTGTTTGCAATTTTAGATTTTATGATGGCTTCCATCTGTAAAGCTTGTATATCTGGCAGAATTTTGGCACGTGCCTCCAACCTTCTCAGCAGCAGGTATTTTTGCTGCAGAAGAGGCCTTAGATGATGTTGACCTTAAGATGCCCTAGAAATGTAAGAAATTCTCTTGTTTTGACTGTTGTTTGTTGTTCCCTTCATGTTACAACTTAACAAAAATCAATTAATCACTCTAGGTTCATGCCAATCTGTACGATCATTTTGCTTTTTTTCTGCTAAAAGCTCTTGCATACTTTTAAAATCATGAATGTGATAACAAACCCATGCTTTCATCTACCTGTTCAATGTTTCCGCTTTCAACAAGTAGAGCTTTCATTTTGTAAATTTTCCTCATACGTACTCCGAAGGGCTTTTAAAATCAAAGGAATATTAGGTGGTCTGAATATCCTCATCAGCCATTTTACATGAGCCACAATTAATGTTAAATATTAGGCTACTTTCCTTTAGTGTTTACGCTCCTACATCTTTTATCTGCTTAAATCTTAGTTTTGCTCTTGCAGCCATATCTGTAGTTTTGATCCAACCCTAATAAAACACATTTGAAGTCAATCACAGTCTTCCAGTTCACTTGAGTTAGTGGTTGTAGCTAGTAGCTAAACTCTTTAGGTAGGTGAATGTTGTGGTAGAGGTAAAATGACAGTAATGAATGGCTTGTGCTTTACATTTTCTAGTTCAGATCTACAGAATTTCATGATTTGGTAATCGGTTTAAGATCTTGTCTGTCAGAAATGCCTGGGGCTGCGTTTCCCAAAAGCATCGTAACGAAGTTTATCTTGGAACTATTGTCACCAGTGGAGTTATGATCAACGTAGGCTTACGATGCTTTTGGGAAACTCAGCCCAGATTGGTCTGTTTCTCAAACGCCTTTGGGTTAGGGTTTTAAGTAGACATTCAAGACTTTAATGGGTGGTTTCACAGACAAGGCTTAAGGCCAGTCCCAGACTTCAATTAATTTTTAAGGAATGAATGTCTCCAACCCTGCTCCTGGTGAGCTACAGTCCTGAAGATTTCAGCTGCAATCCAAATCAAACACAGCTGAAGCAGCTAAGCAAGGTGTTCAGGAATGCTTGATAATTACAGACAGGAGTGTTAGAGCAGGGTTGGAGCGGCAATCTGCAGGATGGTAGCTCTCCAGGAGCAAGGTTGGAGATCACTGGCTTCATCGCGTGAAGACCGAAGAGTGTAAAGACCATCGACTCTACCTGTGCGACTCCACCGAGCAAGGACACCGACAAGGCACTTGAGTATTGCACTTCAGTATTATCTTTTTGCACTTCTATTTATTCTCTTGTTATTTATCTTGTATATTTCTTTTTCCCAGCTTTTGAATGCGTTTTCAAATCCCTACTGTTACCACAATTCGTAATTCACCGGTATCATGTAGAAGGCCACGAAATGCTAATGCTAATAATCTGCGCACTCTTTCAACATCCAAAACTACCTCAATTACATTTCCCATTGGTTTATGGAACTGCCAATCTGCTGTAAATAAAGCAGATTTAATCACAGCTATTGCTAAACACTCTGGTCTTTCTCTTTTAGCACTTACTGAAACCTGGATCAAGCCAGAGGACACCGCCACACCGGCTGCTCTCTCAAACAACTACACTTTCTCCCACAACCCACCCATATCAGGGCGGGGTGGAGGAACTGGTCTACTTATCCCCAACGACTGGAAATTCAAACAGCTGGCACCCTAATGTGACATCTCGAGTCACATGCTGTTACTGTAATCCCCCCTATTAAAACTCATGTTGTAGATATATATTGTCCCCCAGGTCAGCTTGGACATTTCTTGGAGGAGTTGAATACGCTAGTCATCCTTGCCCGAGGATGGTACTCCTCTGGTGGTACTTGGAGACTTCAACATCCACCTTGAAAAACTGCAGGCTGCCAACTTCAACAACCTGACTGCATCGTTTGACCTAAAGCGAGTTCCCACTTCAGCAACCCTTAAGTCTGGTAATCGACTTGATCTTATCTACACACGACACTGCTCCACTCATCACTCCCAGGTCACCCCGCTGCACAGGTCGGATCACTTCCTCATCACTCTTGATCTCGACCTAACTTGTCCAGACACTACATACGCTTCCCCACTGGCAGTCTTGTATAAAGTACTTGAAAGCAATACTTGAGTAAAAGTACAAGTATCTTACCAAAAAATGACTTTGGTAGAAGTTAAAGTCACCCTTTAAAATATTACTTGAGTAAAAGTCTTAAAGTACCTGACATTTAGTATACTTCAGTATCAAAAGTAATTGTCTGATATAAAATGTACTTAAGTACTAAAAGTAAAAGTAAAAGTAAAGGTATTAAAAAAAAGTGAACGGTTAGAATTTTGAGGTAATTAAATCAAAGCAAATCTCAAGTTCAACAAAATGCACGGTGCTTTTGAAGATGTGAGTAATCCTGAAGGCTCCTCTGTAACCTGCCATTAATTAGCCTAATGTGGTCTAAAAAAAATCCCTCCACCGGTGTAACGCTAATTTACCTAGGAAATATTCGGCCGCCACTTAGGCTATACCAGAAACCGTTATTAACCATTTCAGTATTATGTGTTGAATTAATTCGGAGGGAAAATCATTGGTGTTGTTAAATATCTGCACATTGGCTAATCAGAAAAGTTAACTAGCACACGTTAGCCTGGCCATCACGTTAGCCAGATATCTGAACAGGCTTATGATAACTAATTCATGTTAAATAACGTGAATTGAATGAAAATTAATTTAACCTACCTCGATGTGCTTCTTCAGGTTGGACGGGGAGTTTTTTAATGCCAATATTTCAGTGACTCTCGGTAGGCATACCGGGTTTCCATCCAAAGTTGCGAATTTAGCTTATGCGCAAAATTGGAAAATCGCATAAAACATTTGCCGTTTCCATCCAACTAGTCAACCTAATAAACTGGCACTAAATATCAGTAAGAGAAGCCACTGAATATAATAGTTTTGATATACTTGCGCAAGCAGACGATTAGGAAACTCAATAAATGCGGTGCTTTTGTGGATGCCTGCTGTTCGGGAAACACAGTCGTGACAGTTCTAAGAGGCAATTACAGAAATACTTGACGACTTTGCTCAGGCGTTTAAGAATGACCATCACAACATTTCTGATGCTGTGTAACAAGATCATTACTCTGGTTAGTCAGGTTACGCAGTCTCATAGTGCAGTTACGTGACTTTTTGGAGGAATTTATTCAGCAAATGCGTTTCCATCTCCCATTATTCGCATTAACCCTTTTTCGCAAAAATGAAAAACCACCTCAAGCGAGCGTAAAAACCTTTTTGCGAATTAAGGGTTTTTAATTAGAAATTTAGCGTTTCCATCACTCGTTTCTGATGCGAAACTTCAAAATGCGAATAAAACCAGAGTAATGGAAACCCACACTTAATCCGGTAGGAAGAATTTTTCACTCCAATGTACGAAAATATTTCTTGCAAATACGGCAACGGGTGTGTAACGTTATCTTCGTCACCACCACGGAGTTCACCAAGTTCGTCACTGTAGTCGAGATGCTCGTCATCTGCTACCGGAGTGGTAACGTTAGCAGCAGAGCCTGCAGCAGGTGCTTCCATAATGGCATCAATAATGTGACATGCCCGGACAAGCAGAACTTCTTCTTCGTGCTTGGCGGTTGACATGACAACAAACGGGCATTACGTCACCAACTCAAATTTCTTCTGAAAATTCTTTAATTTGTAGTAACGAGTAACGAAGATGGTTAGGAGAAATGTATCGGAGTAAAAGTACACATTTTATTTAGGAAATGTAGTGGAGTAAAAGTGAAAGTTGTCAGAAATATAAATAACGAAGTAAAGTACAGATATGTGAGAATTCTACTTAAGTACAGTAACGAAGTATTTGTACTTCGTTACATTACAACACTGCCCACTGGTCACATTCCGGCGCAACCTACGATCACTTTCTACCTCCCGCTTATCTGCGGTCTCCGCCACGCTCCCTCCCTCTGAACAGCTCTCTCTCTTGGATACTAACAGTGCCACCGACACTCTTTGCTCCACACTAACCTCCTGCTTAGACAACCTATGCCCTCTAACATCTAGGCCATCTCGGGCATCCCCTTCTTCCCCCTGGTTATCTGATGTTCTCCATGAGCATCGCGCCACACTCGGGTATGCTGAGAGAAAGTGGCGCACCTACTGACCTCGCTCTCTATCAGTCTCTCCTCTCTTCTTTCTCTGCTGATGTCTCCTCTACAAAAACCCTGTACTACCACGCTAAAATTAAAGACTCGCCTGACTCTCGTACTCTTTAAAACCTTCTCTGCTCTTCTTTGCCCGCCTGCCCCCTCACCTCCATCTGACTTAACAGCTGATGATTTTGCGTCTTTCTTCATAAAGAAAACTACCACCATCAGCAGTCAGTTCCCCGTTCTGCCGCCTCTTGTTCACGCCCAAACCACCGACACATGCTCGTTACCCTCTTTCTCTCTCTTATCTCAAGATGATGTCTCCAAGGTCATGTCTTCTAACCACCCAACTACCTGCCTGCTAGATCCCATCCCCACTCATCTCCTCCAGGCCATCTCTCCATAGGTTGTTCCCGCTCTGACCCACATTATCAACTCGTCTCTCACCACTGGTACATTTCCCACAGTCTTTCAAAGAGGCCCGTATTACCCTGCTACTGAAGAATCCCACTCTTAATCCTGCACTGTTGGAGAACTACAGACCGGTATTACTACTCCCCTTCATTGCTAAAACTCTTGAACGGGTGGTATGTAACCAGCTCTCATCCTTTCTCACCCAGAACAACCTCCTGGACAGCAACCATTCTGCTTTCAAGAGCGGTCATTCCACTGAGACTGCGCTGCTCTCTGTCATTGAAGCCCTGAGACTGGCAAGAGCCGCCTCATCAGTACTTATCTTACTGGATCTGTCTGCTTGCTTTGACACTGTTAACCACCACATACTCCTGTCGACCCTCAAGGCTATGGTTGTCTCTGGAGTGGTGATACAATGGTTCAGATTTAGAGGATCCTGGAGAGGAGAGGTCTCTGAGACCCAACATCTCGACACGGGTGCCTCAGGGCTCAGTGCTTGTTCTGTTGCTATTTTCTATATACATGACATGCCTAGGCTCTGTCATTCAGAAACATGGCTTTTCCTATCACTGCTATGCGGATGATACACAACTCCACCTGTCATTTCAGCCTGAGGATCTGACTGTTTCTGCACGCATCTCAGCATGCCTAGCCGACATCTCGCACTGGATGAAGGACCATCACCTGCAGCTGAACCTTGCAAAAACAGAACTGCTTGTAATCCCGGCCGACACAAAAATTAATCACAACTTCTCCATTCAACTGGGCTCATCAACTATTACATCTTCCAAAAAGGCCAGAAACCTGGGAGTGGTGATCGATGATCAGCTTAACTTCACAGATCATGTTCCCAGCACCACCCGGTCCTGTAGATTCATCCTCTACAATATTAGGAAAATTAGACCTTTCCTATCAGGGCATGCTACACAAGTCCTAGTCCAGGCTCTTGTTCTGTCCAGACTGGACTACTGCAATGCATTACTAGCTGGGCTTCCAGCTTGCACAACCAAACCTCGATGATCCAGAATGCAGCGGCAAGAGTGGTCTCAATGAACCGAAGAGAGCGCACGTCACTCCTCTCTTCACAAAGTTACATTGGCTCCCTATAGTCGCACGAATCAAATTCAAGACTCTGCTCCTGGCCTACAAGACCACCACTGATTTGGCACCCCCTTACCTTCACTCGCTAATACAGACTTATATACCCGCCAGATCCCTACGCTCTGCAAACGAACGATGTCCTGTGGTGCCATCCCAAAAAGGTAAATCTCTCACGTACCTTCTCGGGATCGGTTCCACATTTATGGAATGATCTGCCCGCTGCTACAAGATCAGCAGATTCTGTAGCCATCTTTAAGAACCGTCTGAAAACGCATCTCTTCCTTCAACACCTGACTGATCAGTTCTTACTTCGAACTCTTTTTCTACTATGAGACCAATTTTTTTTTGCACTTATGCTTTTTGTTGTCCTTATGTTGTTCCAATTGCTTCTATTGTTTCCAATTTGGATAGTTGGAAGGAATCATCTGGTCTTGATGAGATGTATAGCTGAGTATCATCTGCATAACAGTGGAAGGTAATTCCATGTTTTCTAATAATGTTTCCAAGGGGCAGCATGTATATGGAGAATAGCAAAGGTCCTAAAACCGATCCCTGAGGTAATCCATAATTTACTTGCGTTAGATTTGATGATTCCCCATTTAAGTGGACAAATTGATGTCTGTCTGATAAGTGAGATCAGAACCATTGTAGTGCCTGTCCCTGAATACGGGTATAATTGTGTAAGCGATCTAGAAGTATTTTATGGTCTACAGTATAGAACGCAGCACTAAGGTCAAGCAGGTCTAGGAGTGAGATGTTACCTTTATCTGATGCTATAAGCAGGTCATTTGTAATTTTAACGAGCGCAGTTTCAGTACTATGATGCTGTCTAAAGCATGACTGAAATTTTTTCGTGTATGTCATTATTTTGTAAGAAAGAGAACAACTGAGTGGACACTACTTTTTTGAGTATTTTAGACTGGTAAGGGAGATTTGAAATCGGTCTATAGTTTCCTAGTTCATTGGGGTCTAAGTTTGGTTTCTTGATAAGAGGCTTGATGACCAGTTTAAAGAGTCCTGAGACATGGCCTGGATTAATTGACGAGTTGATAATGTTATAAATGGGCTCAATTGCAACGGGTAATAACTCTTTTAATAATTTAGTTGGTATGGGGTCTATTAAGCAAGTTGTAGGTTTAGATGTTGCAATAAGTTTAATTAAATCTTCCTGCTTTATAGGTGAAAAACACTGTAGCTTTTCTTTTGGGGCGATGGTTGGTACTAATTCATAGGACAGACTTGGAGGTTGAGTTTGTACTGTTTTGTCTCGTTTGTTTTCAATTTTCTCTGTAAAAAAATTCATGAATTCATTGCTACCAAGGTGCGGCGGAATAACCAGGTCAGGTGATGTCTGTTTATTTGGTAATTTAGCAACTGTACTAAATAAACCTTGGATTGTTTTTGTTAGTTTCTATGAGGTTACGGAGGTGCTCAGCCTTTGCTGCTTTTAGTGCCTTTTTATAACCGTTTGCACTCTCTTTCCACGCAATTTTAAAGACCTCTAATTGGGTTTGTTTCCATTTGCGCTCCAGTTTACGTGTTTCTCTTTTAAGGGCGCGAGTGGTGCTATTGTACCATGGTGCTACGTTTTTCTCATTAATCTTTTTTTACTTCATAGGTGCGACAGCTTCTAATGTATTAGAAAAAAATAGTGCACAATTTGCTGGTCATGTCATCGAGCGATTCTGTATTTATTGGTATGGTTATTAAAGGAGTCAGATCTGGCAAACTCTTTGCAAAACTATCTTTAGTTGACGAGGTAATTGTTCTACCCTGTCGATAACGAGTTAAACGGCTGATTTCTGCAGTGTGCATGTTATAAGATAGTGATCGGTGACATCGTTGCTTTGAGGTATATCTATATTGGTTAGACGGCTCCGTGAGATATAATCAAGTCTAGTGTATGATTAAATCGATGAGTGGGTTCATTGATGTGTTGTGTTACTCCAAAAGAGTGTAGTAGATCCGTAAACGCCACTGCTAATGCATCGTTAGCACGATCTACGTGGATATTAAAATCTCCGACAATTAGTACTTTATCAACGTTAACCAATAGGTCCGATAAGAAATCTGCGAACTCTTTCAGAAAATCAGTGTAGGGACCAGGGGGTCTATACACAGTAGCCAACGTAAAAGAAAGCAATGGTTTTTTACTTTCGTTTGGAACAGTTATGTTCAATGCAAGCACTTCAAATGATTTCAATTTATGCTCTGTTCTCGGAGTTATAGTAAGAAAGTCTCTAAAGATTGTTGCAACACCACCACCTCGACCAACCAGACATGGCTCATGCATATGAGTAGCTTGGTGGGGTACATTCATTTAGACCGTAATAATCATTTGGTTTAAGCCAGGTTTCGGTAAGGCAAAGTATATCAAAACTGTTGTCTGTGATCATTTCATTTACAATAACTGCTTTTGAATTTAGTGATCTAATATTAAGTAGGCCGAACTTTGAGTTGGTCGTTTATTACATTGTCTTCAGGTTTAATCACGATCAGATTTTTCTGAGTTTTGCCTAAATTATTATTTTCTAGTATTATTCGGGGACAGATACAGTCTCTATGCATTTCAAAGCAGTAACATTTATAACAGTTGAGTGGGAGGAACACAGACTATGGTTAAAGTTTTGACTTACCGGTGGGAGACATAGTCAAACGGTGCGTAGCGTCTTTGAAATTTATTTAATGACATAAAATAAACACCGCAATCTGGCATAACATTGACTACCTTCCTAATATTGTGTATTGTGTATTGAGCCCTGTGCTGTTGAGGCATGGACTCCACTAGACCTGTGAAGGTGTGCTGTGGTATCTGGCATAAAGATGTTCATAACTTACAGGACTTAAAGGATTTGCTGCCAAGTGTGCCCTCCATGGTTCGGACTTGTTTGTTCAGCACATCCCACAGATGGTCGGTTGGATTGAGATCTGGGGAATTTGGAGGCGAAGTCAACACCTCAAACTTGTTGTGATCCTCAAACCATTCCTGAACCATTTTTGCCTTTTGGCAGCGAGCATTATCCTGTTGAAAGAGACCACAGCCACCATGAAATACAGTTTCCATGAAAGGGTGTACATGGTCCGCAACAATGCTTAAGTAGGTGGTACATGTCAAAGTAACATCCACACGGATGGCAAAGGATAACACTGCCTCTGCTTGCAGGCCACCTTCACACAGTGCATTCTGGTGCAATGTGTTCCCCAGGTTAAGTAATGCACACGCACCCGGCCATCCATGTTATGTAAAGGAAAACGTAATTCATCAGACCAGGTCACCTTCCATTGCTCCGTGGTCCAGTTCTTATGCTCACGTGCCCACTGTTGGCCCTTTCAGCGGTGGACAGGGGTCAGCATGGGCACCCTGACTGGTCTGCGGATGTGCAGCCCCATACACAATAAACGGTGATGCTCTGTGTATTCTGACACCTTCCTGTCAGAACCAGCATTATCTTTAGCAATTTGAGTTACAGTGGCTCGTCTGTTGGATTGGCCCACACGGGCCAGCCTTCACTGCCCACATGCATCAGTGAGACTTTGTTGTCCGTGAACCTTTCAGCGGTTTACTACTGTTCCTTCCTTGGACCACTTTTGGTAGATACTGACCACTGCAGGCCAGGAACACCCCACAAGAGCTGCAGCTGCAGTTTTGGTGATATTCTGTTGTTGCCATTACAATTTGGCCCTTGTCAAATTTTCTTAAGCTTTACTGTGAGATAATCTGCCTGCTGTATTACTATTCTATCCTTATAGTGTCTTAATGCTGTTTGTTCTGGAGAAGCATGTTGTCTGGGTTAACAGTAGCTGTATTTGGGTACTTGCTCAGTCAACTCTTGTAGGTAGATGTGAAGGTATTTACACAAGGGCTGATGCTTCCATTGCGCAAGGATATAAAGACTATTTTTGTTGTTGTTGTATTGTCATGCTTTTAATATGTGGTGTTTTTCAGTTGATTTGTAAGACTGCCAGATTTTGATCTTGCCTCAGGCGAGTGTAACACGCCCGCCGTGTGACTGGCAGTGCTGCAGTGAATAAATTTCCTGTTTGAAATTAAACAAAGAGACACAGTTGTGCTGCTTCATATCGTGGCGTCGCTCTTGTAATTTATTACAGTAATATTCACAATTGCATAACACAATTACACATCTCATGTCACCTTACACGTGACTCACATAACCCAACACACATAACGTGTTGCTTCACTCTTGTAAGAGTCTTCCATTTTCTTATACTCCATTATATTTCTTTTACATCACTCAACATCTTTACTCTGACATCACCACATTTTCCAATCTCTCCGGTATGTAAAGATAACTGTAAAGTTGAGCAAACCACTGTATATAAATCTATATAAACATTTAAACCCTAGTCTTGAAACACACAATAACATCTAAACACCAACAAAATATACTATAACATATATAAACCCAATTAACACACTAAACATTACACTCGACTGGGTCTTCAGTGTTTCAAAGGCTTCCCCCTTGGATATTTTATCACATCAGTAGCAGGCCTGACGCACACGTGCGAGTAAAACGCCATTTTAATAAACTTACAACCGATCTCTTTTAAACCGTTTAACTCTACTCAAAACATGTACATCACCCTCATGCATCAACATACACATGAAATCAACATATTTGCTACCGTTTGATGTCCTTGGTGATAAATTTCCACCCACCTGTTTGAAATTAAACAAAGAGAGACACAGTTGTGCTGCTTCATATCGTGGCGTCGCTCTTGTAATGCTCTTCTTCGCGACTCACCCTAAACCCCACAGTCAACGCAGCATCTCCCCCTACTGTCCCCGGACAGTACTACACATCACCATTAGACATAATAACACTCATTTAAACAATATTACAAATACTCAGATAATCAAGTCCATGGCATAAAAAACAAATAATTACTACCATTTCTGTGACTACACAAACAGGGTGTCACACTCTCCCTGACAAAAAGAAATGACTCCACACAACACTGACCCTTTAACTCTTATAAACCATTTTACAATACGACCCATTTTCTTTTTTTTTAATGTATCAGGTATAAGTACCCATTGTTCACATCCATGTCTGTGTATGTGTTTTTAACTCGGTTTTCTTGCAGGTACCAGTTCCCTAATGTCCCCAGAAAGCAGTATAAAGTGGTAACGTCTGATAAGAACCCATTTGGTAAGGTGGAGCGTAAGCACAAGTCACATATACTGGTCCCTGTACCCCACTAGAATAACACGATAACGGCTGTGTCGACAACATTTGAGCTACCCCTATCTCAGCAGGCCGTTCATAATTGGGCTGACCCAATGAGGGATAAGTAAAGACCCGTGTAGGTTTCCTTTCTCTACTAGATCTTCTCACATATCCATCTCCTGCAGTTTGTTCCATAGAACTAACCCCTTGTCTTGCTCTCTCTACAGGTACCATCTCTTCCTGGCCCTCCTCCATCACCTCAGTTTCCTGTGCAGCAGGTAAGTCAACCAATGAATGAGTCGGCGCTGGCTCAGGTGAGTATTCTTCCTCTACTCCTAGAGTAATCTCTCCATTCCTGGCAGGTTCATCCTCACTCTTTCTCGGTCTCCTTTCTCCTCTTTCGTATGGATCAGGCACATTTCTTTCTCGCTCATATCTCTCCTTGTCAGAAGAACGCAGCCAGTAATACACTCTTGGAGCGTCATTTTCCTCTGAACTTGAATCACTTAACTTTTTTTCTTCATGCGGCCTCACTGGTTTTGACAATCTTTGCTTTCTACTCTTCAGTCGACATTGGTCATCAACTCCAGAAGATGGCAGTTCTACTGGTAAGTCATTCACGAGATGAAGCAAGTTCCGATGCAGGGTACGTATCGCTGTCGGATTCTGATTCCCACTCAGCTCCGAGTACACTTGGTAGACTGGTCCATCTCCCACTCTTTCCTTGACCACGTGCACCGTCTTCTCCCAGTACGACCTTAACTTCCCAGGTCCACCTCGTTCACTCAGATTCCGAACCAGAACTCGATCCCCCGGCTGTAGTACGACGCCTCTCAGGTGCTGGTCGTAGTATTTCTTGTTTCGTGCACTCGCTTGTTTACTGTTGTCCGAAGCTAGCTTGTATGCGTCAGCCATCCGTTGAGCCCACTTCTCGGCATAATCTCGAGGTGAATATTGGTCGCCCTTTCCTCTGAAACCAAGCAACAGATCTATAGGCAAGCGAGGATGTCGTCCGTACAGAAGGAAGAATGGAGAAAATCCTGTCGCCTCGTGCTTGGTGCAATTGTAAGCATGCACCACCTTTGAAAGGTGATCTTTCCATCTGTCCTTTTCCTTCTCCTCCAGCGTCCTCAACATCTGTAGCAAGGTACGATTGAAGCGTTCTGCGGGGTTTGCTTGAGGATGATACGGTGTTGTTCTTGAGTTGCTGACACCCGTCCACCGCTGCAAAGTCGCAAAGAGATGGTTCTTGAATTCGCGGCCTTGGTCGTGATGAAGCCGGCAAGGGTACCCAAACCTTGGAATGTACTCATTGAATATCCTTTCAGCCGCCGTCCTTCCGGATTTGTCCTTTGTCGGATACGCCTGGGCGAATCTGGTAAAATGGTCCACCACCACCAGAATATACTCGTATCTGCCTCTACTTCGTTCCAAGTGCAGATAGTCGATGGACACCAGATCCAGGGGGCAGCTTGAGGTAAGACTTCCCATAGGAGCTCTGATTTTCACCACCGGTTTCTTCAGCTTCACACATCTACACTGTTGGGTAATGTAATGCTCAATCTCCTTTTGCATGAAAGGCCAATATAACCTGCTCCTCGCTAAGTCTAACACCCGTTCCGTCCCTACATGACCCATGTCGTTGTGTAGCTGTTTCAAGACCAACTGCTTAAACTTAGTTGGAAGAACCAGTTGAGTTCTATAGTTAGTTTTACGATAGAGCAGCCCCTCTTGCAGGTCCAGTTTTCTCCACTCGTACAACAGTCTTTTGAGACCTCCTTTCGCAGCTTTTGTCATCTCATGAGTCGGTTCTTTACCACCCTCTTTTAACTCCATCACCTTCCCTCTGGGCAGTTTCCAACTCAGAGCAGTCAAGCGTCATGAGACTTCCTTCAAACTGACACTCAATCTCCTCCTGACGTGCATTAAGCGCTGCAACCCAGGCGACATCATTCTCTTTGTCCACCCGACTTCCTTTCCATGTAGCCTGAATAACCTCTTCATTGAGAACTTCAGTACATGCTGTCATAAACTTGTTGATATCAAGAGGACATCGAGAAAGCATGTCCGCGTCTACGTTCACTTTCCCCGGTCTGTAGTGAATTTCGAATCTGAAGTCTGCCAGTTCTCCCACCCACCGATGTCCCACAGCGTTAAGCTTGGCCGTTCTGAGGACATACGTCAATGGGTTGTTGTCCGTGAAGATTGTAAAGTGCGGCGCATAGAACAAGTAATCTCTGAACTTCTCACAAACCGCCCATTTGAGTGCCAGGAACTCCAGCTTTCCGGAGTGAAGTCTGTAACCTCTCTCGGCGGGAGTCAATGTCCTGGATCCATAGCCTATGACTCTGAGCCTGTCCTCTTGCTGTTGGTAGAGCACAGCCCCGAGACCCTGTTCAGACGCATCCGTATGGAGCACAAATGGAAGTTCGAAGTTCGGGTAACCAAGTACCGGGGGAGTAGTTAGAGCCCCAACAAGTCTCTCCAACACACCTTGATGTACCCTCGTCCACTCAATTTTTGCACGGGATGGCAACTGGTTCCCTCTTTTCTCACCTTTACCAGATTTAGTCTGTCCCTCCGCGGCTACTGTACCCCGAGACTGGAGAAGCTCGTACAGTGGTTTAGCAATCCTTGAAAAGTCCTGAATGTAGGTGCGGTAATAACTGAGGAACCCCAACAATCGCCGCAACTCCCCGACAGTCGTAGGTTTCTGTTCCTTCAGGGAGAGGACTGCGTCTAGGTCTTTTGGGTCGATGCGAACCCCATCCTCTGAAACTAGTCTTCCCACATATCTGACCTCCCTCTTGAAGAGTTCACATTTCGCTGGCCTCAATCTTACTCCATAATCCCTCAATGCTCTAAAGACTCTCCTAAGCCCCTGGACATGATCACTGAACGTTTTTCCAAAGCATAGGATGTCGTCAAGATACGGTATACATAGTTCATCTCTCAGCGAGTCCAACATCCCCTCCATACTCCTCTGGAATGTTGCTGGTGCATTAGCCAATCCGAAAGGTATGCGTACCCACTCATATAATCCCCAAGGAGTCGTGAATGCAGTAAGGTGCCGAGATCCCTCTGCCATAAATCCCTGATGGTAGGCCTTCCCCTGGTCTAAGATTGAAGACCATCGGTAGCCTCCAAGAGTGTCAATGAGGTCCTGGATCCGGGGAAGTGGATGTCGGTCTGGGACCGTCTTCTGATTCAATAATCTGTAGTCTATGCACAGTCTCAACGTTCCATCTTTCTTCCTGACACACACCACCGGCGTTGCATACGGAGACTTTGACTTGACCACCCAACCTCGAGCTAGTAGGTCCTTCACATATTCTTTCACCTCTTTATACAGGGGTTTTGGGATAGAGGCATACGCTCGCTGGACTGGAACCTCATCTTTCAAGTTAATTGTCATCTGTAAGCCCGGGATGCACCCAATGTCATCGTTTTCGCGAGCAAACACGTCAGACTACTCATAAAGCATGTCTGTGACTAATTTCTGTTGTTGTTCTAGGTGACTAATATCGACAGGCGGATGCCACCGACTGTCTGTCCTGAGGCCGGTCTCCCGTTCCTGACAACTCAGTTCTTCTCTCCTGTTCACTGGAAAGTCTTCAGTTTACCCCATCGTATCGTTCCGCTTCGATGATACTAGCTATAGGCTGTATACTTCCTAGTGGTGTATGTCTTTTGATCGTGATTTCACAAGTGGTCGGTTTGCACAGAGGAATTCTCACGTAGGGCCGGTCTTTCCCTCCAACTTCCATCAAACCTTCTCCAACGTCTATTTGGGTCAATGACACACTCTCCTCACTGAACTCGAACAGTATTACTGGCTCTGAACCTTCCACATCAACTGGAACTTCACACTTTACATGAGTTACTTGCCCTGGTGGTAGTACAACATCTCTTGGACCAATGGTAACCACAGCCTCAGTGTTCCAATGGGCTTTTTCCTGAACGAAGCTCACTATCGCGTTGACTTGTTCACCTTTGATGTCCAGGGCCTTCTGCAGGAGTTCTGCAAATGCGCATAGTCCTCGCTCTGTGTCTTTCTTCCCTCTTATCAGCTCCTCAACGACATTAAACCCCAGCAGTGGCTGCTTCAATGGTATCTTTCCCACAAGAAAAGGCACTTGAATCACCAAACTTGGATCATCATTCCCAGGTAGGTTCACGGTCAATTCTACCCATCCCTCAAATGGCAGTGTTTCTCCATTGACAGCTGAGACATTGAAGTCACCCCCATTGACTATTTCTGAAAGCGGTCGCAGAACTTGTTCGGGTAAGTATTTACTTTTCCAGTTAGAGTCGATCATACTGACTTGTGCTCCTGTGTCCAGTAAAGCGGTTACTGCAAAACCATGAATTTGGCACTTGAGGATAGCTTTCTTCCCGATGAGCTGGGCTACTCGGTCGCGAGGATGTTGTCTTTGATCTAACGAATCAGCTTTGTTAGCCATTCGAGCTTCTTTCTCCTTAGGCTGGGGCTTGGGTATTTCGGTCACTGTCTGCCCCTTGTCAGTGGCCGCTGCTTGTTTCCAGACACCTTTTCCCTTCGTAGACAACCCACTGCTCGATGTCCTTCCTCCCCGCATGCAAAACAGTGACTGCAAGAGATGGCATCTTTGCTACTACACTTGGGACACATCCGCCTACGTGGCCTTCGCTGTAGTTGAGTCAGGTACTGTGCACGGACCCTCGGTCGCTCTCGCCTTTGCAAGGGATTCAACTTGTGCGCTTAAACAGCGAATCGTCTCAGTTTGGTCGTCACGTTCCTTACCTCGGCTGGACTCACACATGGCGTTGAGA